>NC_142312.1:24044545-24196060 GCF_054855325.1 Carica papaya | reverse complement strand
ATTTAGAATAAATATATACATTTCCTCTTAATTTTCGGGGTCGTTACATTTGGTATCAGAGTCGCGTTCCTCGGACCCGTCCCTTACACAATAATATTTAAAGGAATATCAAACTGAGAATTATTACTCAACCCTTCCTTGTAAAATGTAGGTGCAGAGAGATGAGGAGAGGGAGATCTCCACTAAACCGAGCAACCCGGGATGATTCGCTTCGAGAAGATGTTGACAGAATATTTGAGATGCTCGAAAGGATCATTGCTGCTCAACAAGTTCAAGAGGAGAGAAGGGAATTACTCGACCCTCCCCCACTACCACAGTTTGAGCCACCTTTGCAGCGAGCGGATCCCGAGCCACCCCAGTAAGAGCCTGCACTTCCACAGTACCACCTGGCACCACCACCGTAGTATAATCCGGTGCCTCAGCCACAGTATTGCCCGACCCCGCCACAATATAATCCGGTGCCCCCACTATATCAGCAGGTGCCACCACAGGGCCCCCCAGTCTATCCTCAACCCGGCCCAGTCCCTCTTCCACAGGACCCAGCTCCTTCCCTGATTGACCCAGGCGACATAGAGAGCTACAGGAGACTAAAACCTTCCACTTTTGCAGGGAAGTCCTATTTCAAAGATGCCCAGTATTGGTTGGCGGAGACAGAGAAGGCTTTCAAGACCTTAGGAGTGGTTCCTAAGTAGAGGGTTACTCTTGTTTCCTACATGCTGGTAGGGGAAGCAGATCATTGGTGGGAGCTCAAGCAGACCACCCTGCCCACGCCTGTTACTTAGGAGCAGTTCCTAGCAGTCTTTCATGCTGAGTACCTCCCCGAGCACATCCAACATTTAAAGGAGACGTAGTTTGTTCAGCTGGTCCAAGGAAACATGACAGTGTCGGAGTATGCTCGTAAGTTCCTACAGCTGGGCCGATACTCCCCTCAGACATTGATGGATGAGGGCAGAAAGGCCAGGAGTTTCCAGTGGGGCCTCCACCCAGAGATCAAGCGGCACTTGTTGGTACTAGAGCTTAAGACATATTCAGCTATTATAGCAAAGACGCAGATCGTGGAGAGGAGTTTCAACACCCTTTTCCAGTCATCAGGGAGTCACAGACCCTTAACTCCACCCTGCAGACCAGCATCTACTGTGCCTGTCCAACAAAATAAGAGGCCCAGACCGGCGATCCAGCTCCCCCTCAGGCTCCAGGGGCAGCACGTGGCAAGATCTGTCAGCACTGCAACAGGGATCACGGGGACCGTCCATGCTATTGCCTCAACAACACCTGTCGCATATGTGGTAGTGCCCAGCACTATGCGAGAGAGTGCCCGAGGAACCAGAACCCAGGAAAACCTCCTTTTCAAGGCAAGGTTTACAACCTCACACAGCAGGATACCGACGCCGACCCGGACGTAGTACATGGTATGTACACTATCTGTGACCATATTCCTCATGTTTTATTTTATACTGGTGCATCGCATTCATTTGTTTCACATGTTTTTGCATCCAAACTTAATGTATCACCTGATAAACTTGATTCAATGTTGTTTGTGTCCACTGCTGGGGGCGAAACACTATTAGGGGAAGTTCTCTACAAGGCTTGTGCCGTGGAAATAGCAAATAAAAAACTGAGTGTAGACCTAATAGGGTTAGACATGGGGGATTTTGATGAAATTTTAGGGATAGATTGGCTAACGGCGTATCACACCACCATAGATTGCTTTAACAAGAAGATTGTATTCAATCCTCCTAATGAGGAGCCATTTACAAATTAATAAAATCATTTGACACTTATTCATTGATGGTAAGTTTCCTTAATTTTCAAGTACTTTAACCTTGGTATTTTCTCTAACTAAGCAAGTCCAAAAAAAAAATTTATATCCAAGAGATTCTGGTAATCCGAGACTTTCCAGATGTGTTTCCGGACGAACTGCCCGGACTGCCAGTGGATAGGGAAGTTGAGTTCACTATAGACCTATGACCAGGTACCCAGCCTATTTTGGTTGCTCCTTACCGCATGAACCGCGTTGAGATGGAAGTGCTGAGGAAATAGTGATTGCTGGAGTCACGTTTGCTAGAAAGGGAGATGGAACGTTGAGACTATGTATTGATTACAAAGGATTGAACAAGGTCACAATCAAGAACAAATATCCCCTTCCCAGAATTGACGACCTCTTCGATCAGCTGCAGAGTGCGCATGTCTTCTCCAAAATAGACCTGCGATCAGGTTACCATCAGGTGAAAATAAGAAAAGAAGACATCCCCAAAACGGCTTTTCGAACCAGGTACAGACACTATGAGTTTCTGGTCATGCCATTTGGGCTAACCAACACCCCGACCATCTTTATGGATATGATGAATAGGGTCTTCAGAGAATTCTTGGATCAATTTATTATTGTGTTCATCGATGACATCTTGGTATACTAAAAAAGTAGAGAAGAGCATGCTCACCATCTAGCCCAAATTTTGCAGGTCCTTAGAAAAAAGAAGTTATATGCAAAGTTTAGTAAGTGTGGATTCTGGCTTGAGCAGACCGCCTTCCTAGGACACATCATATAGAAGAAAGGAGTATCAGTGAATCCCGAAAAGGTTGAAGCGGTACTTGGCTAGAAAAAGTTGACATCAGTTAAGGAGATCTGTAGCTTCTTGGGAATGGTAGGTTATTACTGCAGGTTCGTCGAAGGATTCTCTAGTCTAGCGGCTCCCCTGATCTGACTCACAAAGAAGAATGCCAAGTTTGAGTGGAATGAGGACTGTGAGAGAAGTTTTTCAGAATTAAAGGAGCGGCTGACCACTGCACCCGTACTGGCTTTACCGAGTTGATCGGGGGGATATATAGTTTATAGCGATGCCTCCTATCTAGGCTTGGGTTGTGTCCTGATGCAGCATGGGAAGGTCATAACCTATAGGTCCAGACAGTTAAAGAATCATGAGAAGAATTACTCCACCCATGACTTGGAACTTGCCGCAATCATACACGTCTTGAAAATCTGGCGCCATTATTTATACGGAGAGACCTTCCAGATCTATACCGATCATAAGAGACTGAAGCACATATTTACTTAAAAGGATCTCAACATACGTCAGAGAAGGTGGATGGAACTCCTTAAAGACTATGATTGTGATATCTTGTATCATTCAGATAAGGGCAACGTGGTGGCAGATACCCTCAGCAGGAAAAGTGCAAGTACCTTAGCCCATTTAATAGTTTCAGAACGTAGGCAAATTAGGGCCACACAACAGGTTCGACTTCAGGACCTAAAGAGAGTCGCATGTTTGGGTCGTCTGACCGTCCAACCCGAGTTAATACAGAGAATAAGGGAAGCCTAGTCAGTCGACCCCGCCCTAGTAGCCTGCAAGAATGATGCAGAATAGATAGCGAGCTCAGAATTTCGAGTCTCTGCCGATGGGTTACTTCGGTTTCAGGACAGGGTGTGTGTCCCAGACAACAGTGAGTTAAAGAGAGACATCATGACAGAGTCCATTAGCTCCAAGTTTACCATGCATCCCGGAAGCACCAAAATGTACCAAAGCATGCGACCCCGGTTTTGGTGGAATAGGATGAAGAGGGACATAACTGACTTTGTATCTAAATGCTTGGTATGTCATCAGGTCAAGGCAGAGCATCAACGCCCAGGGGGTTACTTCAGCCCTTACCGATCCCGGAGTGGAAGTAAGAACATATCGCCATGGACTTCGTAACAGGATTACCCAAGGCACGTTCAGGACATGTTGGCAAGAATGTATATCTGGAAAATAGCCAGATTGTATGAAGTTTCAGTGACAGTGGTATCCGACAGGGACCCCAAGTTCACTTCTATATTTTGGAGTAGCTTTCAGCAGGCCATGGGAACAAAACTGTCTCTCAGTACTGTCTTCCAGCCTTAGACTGATGGACAATTAGAAAGGACAATCCGTACACTTGAGGATATGCTCCGAGCTTGTGTTCTTGACTCTGGGGGCCATTGAGACGACCATCTACCCCTGATAGAATTTACCTACAACAACAGCTACCAAGCGAGCATTGGCATGGCTCCGTACGAGGCGTTATATGGGCGCCCATGCGGATCACTGATTTGTTGGGAAAAAGTGGGCGACAGAAAATTGTTCGGCCCGAAGTTGGTGGAGGAGACCACGTCTAAAATAGTTAAAATCAGAAAGAACATTCAGACGGTTCAGAGCAGACAGAAGAGTTATGCGGACACCCGGAGAAGAGATTTAGCGTTTGAACAAGGCGACCAGGTGTTCCTTAAGGTCACTCCTTTCAAAGGAATTAGTTGGTTCGGCAGGAGGGAAAAACTGAACCCTTGATTTATTGGACCATATAAAGTCTTAGACAGGATTGGTACTGCCGCCTACAGACTAGATCTGCCTCCAAAGCTCTCCAAGGTCCACAATGTGTTCCATGTATCCATGCTACGTAAGTACAACCCGGACCCCTCTCATGTCTTGTCTCATGAATCGCTTCCACTCCAAGAGGACTTATCTTATGAGGAAGTACTCGTCGGTATCACGGACCGAAAGAGTAAAATACTCCGCAACCGGGAAATATTATTTGTAAAGGTAGTGTGGTAGAACCACTTGCAAAGGGAGGATACCTGGGAGCTAGAATCAGACTTTAGAGCCCAGTATCCCCATTTGTTCGACCAAGAGTAAGAGGCAAATTTGGGAGACCAAATTTCTTTAAGGGGGGGAGAGTTGCAATACCCAAAATTTTTATTTTATTTTATTTTATTTTTATTTTTTATTATTAATTTTATTTTAATTTTTATTGGAATTTTGTTTTATTTTAATAATTAATTCATAAGGTTTTAATTTAATTTAATTTAATATAATAAAAAATAATAATAATAATAAAATGGGATAAAATTATTTTTAGGATTTAATTGAAATTGATTTTGGGAAAAAAATGGTGAAAATTTGGATTCTGGGGGTATTTTTGAAAAGAAAATCAAAAATTGGGGGTCAAAACACAATTTAAAAAAATAGCACCATGTCAGCAGCCGTGTCGGCAGCCCAATCAGCAGCCCTAGCCAACCAGGACATGCCGCGTGGCAGGGACGTTGATGCGGGAAGCCATGCAGGACGGAGACACGTGGGTGATCCGTGTGTGCACGATCGGACGGCCCAGATCCGTTCCCGCGCGCACGGATGGCCTAGATTTATTTCCAATTTAATCGCGATCGGACGACCTAGATTAAATCATGATGGACGGCTCAGATTAAAAGGAGAAGGTTATAAATAATCGCATCCACACCCAACCCCAAACTCTAGCCGCCAGAACCCTCGCTAAAGAAGATGACCCAACCATTGGAGGAACCAGCCGCCGCACCAGAGGATTTTTTGGCCGCCAAACGAGGTAAAATTTCTTTCCTTGGCTTTTTTTTTGATGTTGAATCCCCTGTAGCCAAATCGGAGCCAATCCACCAGCTGATTGGCCGAAAAACACCGCCGAAGTCCAGCAGCATCGCCGTAGGTTTCCTCAGTTTTTGCCTCTGATGAGGCCCTTTCTGGTTCCTGTTCAATGTAATTTTTATTCCACTGTGACCACCGTCCTTTTCTCTACAGGTTGACCGGAGCAAAACATCAAATCGCAACTCGCACTGGAGGAGCCGCCGTACCCGAGAGCTTCACTGTCGGTAAGTCTCAGTTTTTTGGAATTTTTTGTCCCACCGAGGGCCCTGAGGGTGTTTTATCATAGGAACCAATGCAAGTTTGGCCGAATTCGGGCGAAAACGGGCAACCCGAGGTGGATCACCGCCGCGGGCGGCAGCGCCATCGCCGAAGCAAGGCGGAGCCGCCGTGCCAGAATTTTGAAATTGGCCGAAAGGGCCCTGGGTCTGATTTGGGGTTTTTTGGGGACATGTGCAGGTACCGGAAGTGTGTTTCAGTTTTCAGAGAAAAATTCAGGGAATATAGGGACTGCCCGTATGCGCAGTAAGAACCCGATTTCAGACTCCGAAACAAGTAAGGATCTTTCACCCTATTTCCTATCACGGCATAAAAGTCTAATAAATGATAAAATGGTATTTTATGAATTAATAGATATGTATAATTGATTAAGGTTGCTAACGAAGCCCGAATCTGATATATTTTCGGTCAGGTGTTGTTTGATTTATTTTACAGTTTTGAATGCAGTATGGTGCTTGATGTGTTTATTCTATGGTTTTGTATGCATGAATCACGGTTTCATTTATTATGCTTTGAATTATTGTGAACCCGATGTTGTGTTGCTTTGTTTGGTATCCATTCCTAGTTTACGTGTTTATGTTTGATTGGATAATTGAGATTAAAAAAATGGAAAAATGTATGTGAATTGATAATGGATGATGTCGACAGCCTAACTAGATATCCTGGGAGATGGTGGACGGACTGGGTCCATAGGAAATCCTACCGGGAATATGGTCTCTCATATCGGACGGGGTATGGATACTTTATGTGTTTTGGTGCCCATACCGGACGGGTTATGAGGACGGCCTGTTTCACCCTAATACCGGACGGGGTATTGAGGTTTATGGTTTTGGCGCCCATACCGGACGGGGTATGGGGACGGCCTTGGAATTAAGTTATTAATGTAAATGGTTCACGTGTAGCGGAGACTCCCTATGGATCCCCATGGATACTAGTAGGCTGATAAAAGAGGAAAATTGTTGCCTGATGATTGAAATACAAAAGTACGATATGTGTTATGTTACAGAGTGTGCATGATCTTATGATGTTTATGATGTTATTGTTTCTCATAAGTTGTTTTCATGAATCTCACTGAGGTAAGTGGACAGTAAAAGTTTTTATTATTGATAAATGAGTTTGTTATAAATTATGCTCAATTGGTCATTTTTGTTTTCTACCAACCTTTACTTCTGTGACAGTGAGATAGTGTGAAGTCTTTACTGAGCTATTATAGCATATTCCTTACTTAATCATTTCAGATAAGGAGGACTTGGTTCCTGAGCCCATTCTGCAGGAAGATGGCAAGTAGAAGCCAAAGAATTTATTAGTTTTCCTTATAACATTCATTCATAGTATTTCCTTTAAGTTAGTTTATTCTTTCATACGTTTAATTCGTTTTGATTATTGTGTAAGGGATGTTAATTATAATATATTTTATTTCACTTCCGCACTTAGAATAAATATATACATTTCCTCTTAATTTTCGGGGCCGTTACAGATGGTGAGCATGTTCCTCTCTGCTTTTTGAATAGACCAGGATGTCATCGATGAATACAATAACAAATTAATCTAAGAATTGTCTGAAGACCCTGTTCATCAGATCCATAAAGATGACTGGGCGTTGGTTAGCCCAAATGGCATGACCAGGAACTCATAGTGTCCGTACCTGGTTCGAAAAGCCGTCTTGTGGATGTCTTCTATCATTATTTTCACCTGATGGTAACTGATCGTAGGTCTATTTTGGAGAAGATCTATGCACCCTGCAACTGATCGAAGAGGTCATCAATCCTGGGAAGGGGATACTTGTTCTTGATTGTGACCTTATTTAATCCTCTGTAATCAATACATAGTCTCATCGTTCCATCTCCCTTTATGGCAAAAGTGACTCTGCCACCTTAAGGAGACACACTATGTCTGATAAAACCACTGTCTTGCAATTTAGTGATCTGTTTCCTCAATTCCTCCATCTCAACGCGGCTCATGTGGTAAGGAACAACTAAAATAGACTGGGTGTCTGGTTGTAGGTCTATGCTAAACTCGACTTCCTTGTCCACTGGTAGTCCGGGTAGTTCATATGGAAACACATTTGGAAAGTCTCAGACTACTGGAATCCCTTGAATACAATTCTCTTTCTTGGGTTTGCCTAGTTAGAGAAAATAATAAGGTTAAGGTACTCGACAAATAAGAAAACTTGCAATCAAGGAATAAGTACTAAATAATTTTATTAAGAAAACTCCTCATTATGAGAATTGAATACAACCTTCTTGCTAAAACAATCTACGGTGGCGTGATACGCTGCTAGCCAATTCATCCCTAAAATTACATCAAAATTCCATGTGTCTAATTCTATTAAGTCTACACTCAGTTTCTTATTTGCTATCTCTACGGCACAAGCCCTGTAGACAACTTTTAACAATAGTGTTACACTCCCAACAGTAGACACAAATAACATTGAATCAAGTTTATCAGGTAATACATTCAATTTTGATGCAAAAATATGTGAAACAAATGAATGCGATGCACCAATGTCAATCAAAACATGAGCAAGATGGTTACAGATAGTGTAAATACCCTGTACCACGTCCGAGTCGGCTTCGGCATCCTGCTGGGTGAGGTTGTAAGTTCTGCACTGAATAGGATGTCTGCCCTGATTCTAGTTCCTTGGGCACTCTCTCGCATAATGTTGGGCACTACCACATATGCGACAGGTGTTGTTGAGGCGGTAGCAGGGTCGGTCCCTGTGATCCCTGCCGCAATGCTGACAGATCTTACCACGTCCTACCACTGGAGCATAAGGGGGTGCCTGGATCACCGGCCTGGGCCTCTTGTTCTGTTGGACAGCCACGGTTGGTGCTAGTCTGCACGGTGGAGCTGAGGGTCTGAGGTTCCTTGCTGCTTGAGGGAGGGTGTGGAAGCTCCTCTCCACCAGCTGTGCCTTGGCCAGAACGGCCAAATAAGTCTTGAGCTCCAGTATGAACAAATGCTGCCTGATCTCTGAGTGGAGGCCCCACTGGAATCTCCTAACCTTCCTGCCCTCATCCAACAGCGTCTCAGGAGAGTATCGGCCCAACTCCAGGTACTTACGAGCATATTCTGACACAATCATGTTCCCCTGACCCAAGTGGAAGAACTCCATCTCCTTCAGATGTCGGAGATGCTCTGGGAGGTACTCTATATGAAAGGCTGCTAGGAACTGCTCCCAAGTAATTGGAACGGGCAAGGTGGTCTGCTTGAGTTCCCACAAGCGATCTACTTCTCCCACTAGCATGTAGGTAGCAAGGGTGACCTTCTACTCAGAAGTCACATCTAAGGTCTTGAAGGCATTCTCTGTCTCTGCCAACCAGTACTCAGCATCTTCAAAAGAGGATCCACTTGCAAAAGTTTATGGGTTTAGTCTCTTGTACCTCTCTATGTAGCCTATGTCAATAATAGGAGGAACTGGGTCCCGTGGAAAAGGGACTGGGCCAGGCTGATGGTAGACTTGAGGGCCCTGTGGTGGTACTTTTTGATACGGCGGGGGCAACAGATTATATTGTGGCGATGGCACTGGGTGGTACTGTGAAGGAGCAGGATCGTACCGAGGTGGCTCAGGATCCTCTCGCTGCAGTGGTGGCTCAACCTGTGGCAACGGGGGAGGGTCAAGTAGCTCCCTCCTCTTCTCTCAGCCCTGCTGGGCCGCAACAAGTCTTTTTAACATCTTAAATATCCTGTTCACGTCTTCCCTGAGCGAACCCTCCTGGGCTACCCTGTTTAGTGGGGGTCTTCCTCTTCTCATTTCTCTGTACCTGCATTTCACAAGGAAGGGTTGAGTGATAATTCATTGTTTGGTGTTTCTCTAAGTATTATTGTGTAAGGGATGGGTCCGAGGAACGCGGATCTGATACCAACTGTAACCACCCCGAAAATTTAAAAAGAAATGCATATAATAATTTGAGTGCGAATAAAGGTTAAGGTTAACATCTCTTACACAATAACTCAAAAGTACTAACAAACATCACGGAACAAATTTTCTGAAAGAAATACGAAAAATAGAAAAAATAAAGGAAACTATAAAGTATCTAGGGTCTACTCGTAGCCTTCTTACGGATCGGGCTCGGGAACTAGGTCATCCTGATCTAAAATGGTTAAATAAATGGGTGAGCTACACTAGCCCAGTAAGGACATCACAATATATCACCGTCACAGAAGTAAAGATTAGTTGAAAAATCAAAAATAACCAATGGAGCACAAATTTTAAACAAATTCATTTATCAATAATAAAACCATTTACCGTCAACTTACCGCAGTGAGATTTATGAAAACAACCTATGGAAACAATAACATTATAAATATCATGATTTTATATATAATCTGCAACATAGCACATATTATTCTGTCATATTCAAATCACCAAACGACAATTGCCCTTTTTTATCAGCCTACTAGTATCTATGGGGATCCATAGGGGTGTCCCCGCTACACGTGAACCCTTTCTATTAACAATGTAAATTACAGGGCCGTCCCCGTACCTTGTCTAGTATGAGTGCCAAGACATTAAACCTCAATACCCCGTCCGGTATGAGGGTGAAGCTGGCCGTTCCCATACCCTGTCCGGTATGAGTGCCAAATGACCAAGTCTCTATACCCCGTCCGGTATGAGACAACATTCACGGTAGGGTTCCCTATGAACCCGGTCTGTCCACTATCTCCAGGATATCTAGTGAGACTGTCACCTTATCTGTTTATTAGATCACATCTCTTTCCTGTTTATCCTTAATCTCTGTTACCAAATTAAACACAATTACATAAACAATGAACATGTACCCGGTAATACAATCATATTTTAAATCCCAAAATCACACAGTGATCAAGTAATACAGTAATACATGCATTTAAAACTCCAAAACCAGATACCATCATGCCTTTGAACTGTAAAATAAATCAACAGGAATCAATAGAGAATAATGTCTTATTTCAGGCTTAAGTAGCAATCTGTAATTAATCATGCATATTTATCTAACTTGTACAAAAGACTATATTATTATCTATTTGAACGTCACAATTATGATAGAAAATAGGGTGAGGGGTCTTTACTTGATTCGACGCCGAAAACTAGATAGTTACTATACCTACGGGCGGTCCCTGGGTTCCCTGAATTTTTCTTCGGAGACTAAAACTCGCTTACGGTACCTACAAGTGTCCCAAATAAACCCAAAAATCACACTCAGGGCTCACTCGACCAACTTTGAAATTCTAGCACGGCGGCTTCACTGTGCTCCGGCGACGGTGCCCCTGCCCGTGGCGGTGATCCGCTCGGATTGGTTTTTTTTCCGGCCAAATTCAGCCGAACTTGCACCGGTTCTTGTGAGAAAACACACTTAGGGCCCTTATAAAAATACATAAAATCGAAACTCGTCGGCGGTGGGACTCTCCGGTGCGGCGGCTCCTCCGACTCACGTTGCGGTTGGGTGTTTTCCTTCAGTTAACTTGTAGAGAAGGAAACAGTGATCATAACGGTGGAAAAATCATATCGAACGGGAATCGGGAAGGGCCTCATCGGAGGCATTTTTCGAAACACCCGCGGTGGCACCATCGAGCTTCAGCAGCGTTCTTCGGCCAATCAGCCGGTTCTTTCACTCTGATTTGGCCATGAGTGCGTTTAAAATTGAATTTCGTGCAAGAGGGGAAATTTTTACCTTTTTTGGCAGTCGAAAATTGCTCTGATATGGCAATGGGTGGCGACGGTCGGCTCCCCAGTGACTGGGCTGTCTTCTCCGGCGAGGGGCTCTGGCGGCTAGGGTTAGGGTTTTGGTGCGGATGGGGTTATTTATACCCATTCGTTTTTGATTTATTTCGTCAATCGCTTTTAATCTGGACCGTCCGATCGTAATTAAATAGGGAGTGAATCTGGACCATTCATCGCGATTCAACGTGGGTCGTCCGTGCCCGATTCAATCTGGGCTGTCCGTGCACGATGCAATCTGGGCCATCTGTGCGCATTTTTTATATGGGCCATCCGTGCGTGCGGGAACGGATCTCAGCCGTTCGATCGCGCGTACACGGATCGCCGACGTGGCTCCCCCCCCGTGTGGACTCCCGCGTCAGCATCTCTGCCACCTGGTGCGTCTTGGTTGGTCGGGGTTGCTGACCGGGCAGCTGACGTGGCGGAATTTTTTTAAATTGCGTTTTGACCACCAGTTTCTGATTTTTCTTTCAAAAATACCTCCAGAACCCAAATTTTTACCTATTTTTTTCAAAATTATTTTCAAATAAATCTCTAACCAATTTTTACCCTTATTATTATTATTATTATTTTCATTAAATCAATTTAAAATTAAATAAATCAAATTAAAATTATATAAATAATAATTATATTCAGATAATAATAATTAATAAAAAAAAGAAAGGTTGGGTGTTACACTCTTTCTTTTGTATCAAGGGTTATTGAAAAAAAAATTATTATTTTTTATAAAAAATACTATTTATGGGTATCTCAATCGAGATACTTGAACATGATATTACTTCTTCTTCTAATTCTTAAATAATTAAAAGAGAGTGATAAATATATTTCTTTGGCTCTTTACTAGTAAATTCGAATTTTTATTGTAAAGAAATGAATTTATAATTTAAATGCAAAAGTAAATAATAATGTTAGGGTTTACATTACTTACACAATAAATTGAATATCCTAATAGGGGTATGAAAATGTCCATACTATAGTGACTCGTAAAAAAAAAATTAATAAATAGATAAATGTCCTAGGGGTTGACCTTCACTAACTCTTGAAGGGTCCAGAGGTAACTACTCACAACTTTCTACCTGATCGGGATCTGGATCCTGATCATTTTGATATGAAATTGTTAATAGAAGGGTGACTAAATTAGTACAGTAAAAATATCATGCTAATCATTGATACGAAAAATAAAGGTTGTTAAAAATTATAAAACAACTAATGGAGCCCTTAATATAAGTAAATTCATTTAATATCAAAAGGTTATTTCCAAACTTACCGTTATGAGTTTTTCAAAATCAACCTATAAGACAAACACCCATATAACATTTATAATTTTATGTACAAGTGAGTAAAGTCAGTCATTCTTCCTTTTTACCTGCTTATTGGGACTCTTGGGGATCCATAGAGATATTTTCCTACTCATGAATCTAATATCTAGATTTGTCAATTTGTCTGACCATCTCTATACCCTGTCTGGTAATGGCCAAACACATTATCATTTCGATACCCTGTCCGATACAAGGGTGAACCATATCTCTCAACCTCTCTAGTATGGAACACCTCAGCCCCGTCCAGCTGAGGTATTGTCCACGGTAGGGTTTTCCTATATACTAGGTCTGTCTACCCTTTTCCAGGGTACCCAGTAAGTCTTTCATATATAGATCCCCATCAATCACCTACTAACATCTCATTTTATATTTACAGATCAATCAAACGACATTTAAGGAAACACTACATTTTTATATCTTAACAATTAAAAAATGTAATTAGAGCCTTTATTTCAACTCAATCAATCAGATAAGAATTACAATAAGACAATCAATAATGAAAAAATAATTAAATGTGATAATTTAAATCATATGACAGAACAATAAGCAATTTAGACAATATAGAAAAATAAATAGCCACATATATGAGCTTAGAGTAATCGTATACTGACCAGTTTTTCGACTTCACTGGCGACCTACAATTATTGTTAGAATTTTTTTAGTTTTTATAAAATACACAATTATCAATTATTAAGTCTCCATTTACTGTAACAGGGAATAGGATGAGTGATCCTTATCCTGATCGGTATTTTGAGACGTCGTACTATCTACTATGCCTCTTAATGTGTCTTGGATTTTCTGAATTTTCTTGTAGGAATCCAAAATACTCGTCACTCAACCAAAATTACCCCAAAAATCCCAAATTGGTATCAAAAACCCTTTCTGGCCAACTTTAGGGTTCCAACACGGCGACGCTGTCGTGCTCCGGCGCCGAATCTGCCGCCGACAACAGTAGTTCGTCTTAACTTGGCCGGTTTTAGCCGATTTTGGTCGATTTTACACGTATTCCTGTGAAAAAACACATTAGAGAGCCTTAGTTGACCAGAAATCACAAAAAACTAAACTTACCGGTGGGAGGTCTCCGGATGCGGCTGCTCCGCTGGCTCTCCTTCGTGGTTGGGGTTTCTTCTTCGACTAATCTGCATAGAAAATGACGGTGAACACAATTATAACGACTGTAAACTTCAAAAAAATAAATTATGAATTGAATGCAGAAGCGAAACAATAAATTAGAGTTTATATTCCTTACATAATAATTCAGGATACCCAATAGAGCTACGAGAATAACCATTCTAAAGGAACAACTAATAATCAAAGAAATAAATGAAAAGCAACCAAACTGAACGTCCTACTCGCAACCCTCTTGTGGATTGGGCTCTGGATCCTTGTTCTCTTGATTTGAAATGGTTAATGAAAGAGTGGGTTACACTAGCCTAGTAAGAATATCACGTTACTCACGGAGACAGAAATAAAAATTGGTAGAAATCATAAAAATAACTAATGGAGCTCTTAATTTAAGTAAAATTCATTTATTATAAATAAAATCATTCACCGCATGCTTACTGTAGCGAGATTTTCAAAACCGATCTATAGAATCAATAATATAAAAAATATCATAATTTCATATTCAATCAGTCGGAACAACAACTTTCTCATTTATAAGTCTACTGGTATCCATGGGGGTCCATAGGGATGTCCCCACTACGTGTAAACCCTTTTTCAACATTTTTAACTAAGAAGCTGTCTCCATACCTCATCCGGTATGAGCACCGAATTACCAATCCCCGATACCACGTCTGGTATGAGGCAATATTTACGGTAAGGTTTCCTATGTACCCGATCCATCCACCATCTCCCACGATATCCAGTAAGGCTACCATTCATCTATTCACTTAATCAAACAATTTTTTCGTTTACTTTTAATTTTCAGTTTTTTAATTTGCTATAAATCACGTAAAATAATCAATACATGCATCAAAGAATCACAATCGAATTATCATATCAATTATAATGTATTATCATACATTCAAAACTATAAAATCAATCAATTAGTGAAACATGGCAGACAGTAATAAATAACTGGTTCAGGCTCCATTAGTAACCTTTAATTATCGATATTTTTAAATCACGCAAAATACCGTATTATTTATAATTATATTCAAATTCCATAACAGGGAATAAAGTGACGGATTCTTACTCTAATTGATGTTCGAAATGTTAGACCTTCAGCTGCGCCTACTGGTGGTCCCCAGGTTCCCTGAATTTTCCTTCAGGAATTAAAACACACTTTAAATTCCTAGAAATACCATAAAAAATCCAAAATCAGTGTTAGAAACTCATTTTGGCCAATTCTGGAATTCCAACACAGTGGCTCTGCCGATAGCACCGCCGCCGCAGGCGGCGGTTTACCTCAGATTGGCCGTTTTCGGCTAGTTTTATACCCATCTCTGCGAGAGAAGACGTTAAGGGGCATCGGTTGGCCGAAAAAAGTCAAAAAATAAACTTTACCGGTGGCAAGTTTTTCGGTGTGGTGGCTCCACCGGCTCACCTTCACGATTAGGTGTTTTGCTTCAGTTAACCTATAGAAAAGGAATGGAGATTACAATGATGGAAAAATTACACAAAATGGGAATCGGGAAGGGTCTCATCGGAGGTAATTTTTGCTTTTTTTCGCAGGAATGCCGCTGGATTTTACCCGTGATTTTTGGCTCATCCGCGGGTACTTTTATTCCAATTTGGCCATGAGGTGTTCAAAATTGAATTTCGAGCCAATTAAATTTTTTTTACCTCTTTTGGCAGCTAGAAGTGGCTTCGGCGCGGCGGTGGGCGGTGGTCGGCTCCCTTCCCGGTGACTGGCTCTTCTTCTTTGGTTTGGGGGGTTTGGCAGTTAGGGTTAGAGTTTGGTGTGAAGAGGGATATTTATATCCGTCTTCCTTTAATCTGGGTCGTCCATCGCGTTAAATAGGAAGTGAATCTGGACCGTTCATCACGATTTGATCTGGACCGTCCGATCGCATTTAAATAGGAAGTGGATTTGGACCGTTCATCGCGTTTAATCGTGACCGTCCAATTGCGTCTGAGAAGGGAAGGGATCCGAACCGTCTACGCGCACGGGAACAAATTTGGACCGTCCAATCGCGGGTACGTGGATCGCCAGCATGGCCTCCCACGTGGCACCGCATCAGCGTGCCTTGTCACACAACGCGCTCCGATTTATCGGGGCTGCTGATTGGGTGTCCTACATGGCACATTTTTTTAAATTGTATTTTGACCCGTAGTGTTTTATTTTTCTTTCAAAAATACCATCAGAACCCAAATTTTCACCCATTTCTCCCAAAATTATTTTTAATTTCATCATCCACCTATTGTTTTCCTAATTTTACATTTAATAATAATTTATAAAATTAAAAATTAAATTTTATACATAAATTTTGAATTTTACAAATTAATTTCGGGTATTACAACTCTCGTCCTCTTAAAAAAAATTTGGTCCTTCAAATTTGCCTCTCTTTTATTCAATCAAACAGTTTGGGATACTGGGCTCTGAAGTGTGATTCTAGCTCCTATATGACCTCTCCCTGTATGTGATTCTGCCATAGGACCTTAACAAAGAGAATGTTCAGTTGTGGAGTACTTTGCTCTTTCGGTCCATAATACCCACTAGTATCTGCTCTGGGTTGTACTTGCGTAACATGGACACATAGAACACATTATGGACCCTGGATAGTTCTGGAGGCAGTACTAGTCTGTAGGCGGCAGTGTCAATTTTGTCTAAGATTTCAAATGACCCAATAAATAGAGGAGTTAGTTTCTCCCTCTTGCCAAACCTACTAATTCCTTTGAAATAAGTGATTTTAATAAATACCCGATCACCTTTCTCAAATTTCAAATCCCTCCTCTAAGTATCTGCATAACTCTTCTGCCTGCTCTGAGCCGTCTGAATATTCTTCCTGATCTTAACTATTTTTGCTGTAGTCTCATCTACAAGATCTGGGTCAAATAATTTTCTATCACCTACTTCTTTCCAATAGATCGACGATATACATAAACGACCATACAACGCCTCGTATGAAGCCATGCCAATACTTATTTGGTAGCTGTTATTGTAAGCGAACTCTATTTGGGGTAAATGATTATCCCAATGGCCCCCAAAGTCAAGAACACAAGCTCAAAGCATATCCTCCAGTGTGTGGATCGTCCTTTCTGATTGTCCATCGGTCTGAGGGTGGAATGCAATACTAAGGGACAGTTTCGTTTCCATGACTTGTTAAAAACTAGATTAGAACCGAGAAGTGAACCTGAAGTCCCTGTTGGGCACTACTGTCACTGACACTCCATGTAACCTGACTATCTCCTGGATATACATTCTTGCTAGCTTGTCCAATAGGTCGGTCATCCTGATGGCAAAGAAGTGGGAAGACTTGGTGAGCCAGTCAGTAATTACCCAAATGATATTATGTCCCGAGCGTGCCCTAGGCAATCCTGTCACGAAATTCATTGGGATATGTTCCCACTTCCACTTCGGAATCGGTAATGGCTGAAGTAGTCTACTTGGGCATTGATGCTCTGCCTTGACTTATTGACATACCAAGCACTTGGAAACAAGGTTTGCCACATCTCTTTTCATCCCGTTTTACCAAAATCGGGGTCGCATACTTTGATACATCTTAGTGCTTTCGGAGTGTATGACAAACTCTGAGCTATGAGCCTATGTCATGATGTCCCTTTTTAACTCACTTTCACCTGGAACATATACTTTGTCCTGAAATCTAAGCAACCCATCGGCAAAGACTCGAAATTCTGAATTAATTCCCTATTCTGCATCTTTCTTGAGGGCTGCTAGGGTCGAAGACTGAGTTTCCTTTATTCTCTTGATCAACTCGGGTTAAATAGTCAGGTGAGCCAAACATGTGACTATCTTCAGGTCCAGAAGTTGTACCTGTTGTGCGGACCCTATTATCTTGCATTCTAAAACCATTAAGTGAGCTAATATACCTACACTTTTTCTACTGAGTGCATCGGCTACCACATTGCCCTTACACGAGTGATATAAGATGTTGCAATCATAGTCCTTAAAGAATTCTATCAATATTCTCTTATGCATGTTGAGTTTTTTTTTGAGTGAATATGTGTTTCAAGCTCTTATGGTCAGTATAGATCTGAAAGATCTCTTCATACAAGTAATGGGACAAAGTCTTCAATGCGTGGATAATCGCAGCCAGTTCTAAGTCATGGGTGGGGTAGTTTTTTTCATGACTTTTCAACTGTCTGGACCCATATGCTATGACCTTCCCATTCTGCATCAGAACACAACTCAATCCTAGGTAGGAGGCATCACTATAAACTATATATCCACCTGACCTGCTCGACAAGGCCAACACAGGTGCAGTAGTAAACCATTTCTTTAATTCTGAAAAACTCCTTTTACAATCCTCGTTCTACTCAAACTTGACGTTCTTCTTTGTAAGCCGAGTCAGAGGAGCAACTAGGATAAAAAACTCTTTCACGAACCTGCGGTAATAACCTGCCATACCCAAAAAGGTACGGATCTCCTCAATTGAGGTCAATTTTTTCCAGTTGAGCACTGCTTCAACTTTTTTGGGATTTACTGACATTCCGTTCTTTAATATGATGTGCCCTAAAAAGGTAGTCTACTCGAGCCAGAATCCACACTTACTCAGCTTTGCATACAACTTCTTTTCTCTAAGAACCTGTAAAACTTGAGTCAAATGGTGAGCATGTTCCTATATGCTTTTTGAATAGATCAGGATATCATCGATGAATACAATGATGAACTGATCCAAAAATTGTCTAAAAACCCTGTTCATCAAATCCATAAAAATGGCTGGTGCGTCGGTTAGTCCAAATGGCATGACTAAGAACTCATAGTGTCTATACCTGGTTCAAAAGGCTTTTTTGGGAATGTCTTCTGCTTTGATCTTTACCTGATGGTAACCTGAACGCAGGTCTATCTTGGAGAAGATCTGAGCACCCTGCAACTGATCAAAAAGGTCATCGATCTTGGAGAGGGGATACTTGTTCTTGATTATGACCCTGTTCAGACATCCGTAGTCGATATATAACCTCAACGTCCCATCTTCATTTCTTGCAAATGTGACTCCAGTACCCCAAGAGGACATACTATGTCAGATGAATCTACTATCCTACAATTCATTAATCTGTTTCTTCAATTCTTCAATCTCAATACGGCTTATGTGGTAAGGGGCAACCGAAATAGACTGGGTGTCTGATTGAAGATCTATGATGAATTCAACTTTTCTAACCACTGACAGTCCAGGTAGTTCATCTGGGAACACATCCGGGAAGTCTCGGAATATCTTGAATACAAATTTTTTTCTTGGGTTTGTCTAGTTAGAGAAAACAGCTGGGTTAAAGTACTTGATAATAAGAAAATTTGCCGTGAGGGAACAAATGTCAAAGAATTTTATTAATTTGTAAATGACTCCTCATTAGAAGGGTTGAATACAAGCTTTTTATGAAAATAATCTGCGGTAGTGTGATACGTCGCTAGCTAGTTCATTCCTAAAATTACATCAAAGTCTCCCGTGTCAATCTCTATTAGGTCCATACTCAATTTTCTATCTGTTATGTAACAGCCCCGGAAATACCCAAAGGAAATAGATAATAACTTAAGTGCGGAAGCGAAATAAAAGAGTTAAGATTTACATTCCTTACACAATAATTTAAAAGTACTAAATAGCATTATGGAATTCACCCTTTTGAAATAAACACAAAAAATAAGAAAATAAACGGAAAAAAGAAAATATCTAGAATCTACTCGCAATCTTCTTACGGATCAGGCTCTGGAACCTGGTCCTCTTGATCTGAAATGGTTAAATAAGGAATGAGCCACACTAGCCCAGTAAGAATATAATACTATATCACCGACATAGAAATAAAGGTGGGTATAAAAACAAAAATAACTAATTGAGCACTAAATTTAGCAAATTCATTTATCAATTATAAAATCATTTACCGTTTACTTACCGTAGTAGAATTTATGAAAACAAGCTATGTAGACAATAATATCATACGGATCATAATTTAATGTAGGATCAGTAACATAGCACATATCATAAATCTATACACATCGTCAAATAACCAAACAATAACTGTTACATTTTCACCAGCCTACTAATATCCATGGCGATTCATAGGGATGTCCCCGCTACACGTGACCTCTTTCATTTAACAATCTCAATTACGGGTCGTCCCTATATCCTGTCTAGTATGAGCACTAAATTATTAAACCTCAATATCCCGTCCGGTATGAGGGTAAAGCGAGCCGTCCCCATACCCCGTTCGGTATGAGACAGCATTCACGGTAGGGTTCTCTATATACCCGGTCCGTCCACCATCACCCAGGATATCTAGTAAGGCTACCGTTCCATCTGTTTATTTAATCGCACAACTTTCCTGTTTTCCTTTAGTCTCAATTTTCCAAATCAACCATGATCATATAAGCAAGCAAACATGCATCAGAGAATGCAATCATATCTCAATTTCCCAATCAAACAGTAGTCATGTAAGGCAGCAATTCATGCATTCAAACCATAAAATTAATAAACCAGATACCGTCATACTTTTAGATCATAAAATAAATCAACAAAAATTAACAGAGAATAATTTCTGATTTAGGCTCCATTAGCAATCCGTAATTAATTATGCACATTTATTTAATTTGTATAAATACCATATAATTATTTATTTAGACTTCAATTCTATGATAAGGAATAGTGTGAGAGATCCTTACTCGATTTGATGCCAGAAAGGCTAAGCTGGTTGACTGCGCCTATGGGCGATTCCTGAGTTCTCTGAATTTTTCTTCGGAAATTAAAACGCGCTAATAGTACCTACAAATGTCTCAAACAAACCCAAAATTAGTCCCGGGGTCCACTTGGACAATTTCAGAATTTCGGCACGGCTCTGCCTTGGGTCGACTATTTTCGACAATTTTCAGCTGAATTCGGCCGATTTTGCATCGATCTCTGCGAGAAAAAATACAAAAACTTGAAACTCACCGGCAGTGGGACTCTCTAGTGCGACGGCTCCTCCGGCTCACATTTCAGTTGAGTGTTTTGCTATGATCAACCTATAGAGAAGGACATGGTGATCACAACGGTAGAAAAATTACACAGAACGAGAATTGGGAAGGACCTCATCATAGGCGTTTTGTGAAATTCTCTATGGTGGCGCCGTTGGGCTTAGGCGGTATTTTTCGGCCAATTGGCCGGTCTTTTTGCTCCGATTTGGCCATGGGTGAGCTTAAAATTGAATTTCAAGCAAAGTAAGAAATTTTTACCTTTTTTGGCAGTCGAAAAAAGCTCCAGTGTGGCGGCATTGTCCTTCCGGCAATCAAGTCTTCTTCTCTTGCGAGGGGGTCTGACGAGTAGGGCTAGGGTTTAGTGTGGATGGGGGTTATTTATATCGGTTCGCTTTTGATCTGAGCCGTCCATCATGTTTAATCTAGACCGTTCAATCGTGATTAAATAGGGAGTGAATCTGGACCGTTCATCGCGATTCAATCTAACCCGTCCATTGCGATCCACTCTGGGCCATCCGATCACATTCAAATCTGACTGTCCGATC
Organism: Carica papaya; assembly: GCF_054855325.1. Classification (NCBI taxonomy): domain Eukaryota; kingdom Viridiplantae; phylum Streptophyta; class Magnoliopsida; order Brassicales; family Caricaceae; genus Carica; species Carica papaya. The sequence goes on along the minus strand of NC_142312.1, from coordinate 24,174,752 downwards.
GCGTTTGGGTCATCTTCAATCAACTTTACTTCGTTTTTACTCTTAATTAAATGAAAAATAAATTACAAAAATTATATTTATAAACTTTAAATTACATACAATTTATTTTAGGGTGTTACATACTATATCTATGACACAGGCTCTGTATATACCCTCCCCCAGTAGTATCCTACTCCTAGGAGTAGACACAAACAACATAAAATAAAGTCTTTGAGGTAATACATTTACATTCAAGTTTGATGCAAAAATATGTAAAACAAATGAATCTGATGCACCAGTATCAATCAAAATATGTGCAAGATGATTACAGATAGTGTACGTACCATGTACCACGTTTGGGTTAACTTCTGCATCTTGCTGAGTAAGGTTGTAAACCCTGCCATAGATAAGAGATCTGGTCTGGTTTTAGTTCCTCAAGCACTCCCTCGCATAATGCTGGGCACTCTCACATATGTGGTAAGTATTGTTAAGGTGATAGTAGGGTCGATCCCCATTATCCCTGCCACAATGCTAGCAAGTCCTACCGCGTCCTGTTGTTGGAATATGAGGGGATGCCTGAGTCATCGGCCTAGGTCTCTTGTTCTATTGAACAAGTGCAATAGGTGTTGGTCTACAGTGTGAAGCCGAGGGCCTGAGGTTCCCTACTGCTGGAGAAAAAATGCGAAGGTTCCTCTCCACTAGCTGTGCTTTTGCCAGAACAGTCGAGCAAGTACTGAGTTCGAATACATACAACTGTTGTCTGATCTCAGGACGGAGACCCCACTCGAACTTTCTTATTTTCCTGCCTTCATCCATCATGCTCTCAGGGGAATACTGGACCAAGTGTGCAGACTCAATTTTTTTTAGATGTCAGAGATGCTCTAGAAGGTACTCTACATTAAGGGTTATCAAGAATTATTCCCAAATGACTGGAACGGGCAAGGTGGCCTACTTGAGTTGCCACCAATGGCCTACCTCTCCCACCAACATATAGGTGGCAAGTATGACTCTCTGTTCGGGAATCATTCCAAGAGTCGTGAAGGCTTTCTCTGTCTCAGCCAGCTAGTAGTCGGCCTCTTTAAAGGAGGATGTCCTTACAAAAATAGATGAGTTTAGTCTTTTATACCTCTCAATGTAGTCTGGGTCCATCATAGGAGGAACTAAGTCCCGTGGAAAAAGGACTGGATTGTGTTGAGGATGGACTAGATAGCCCTGTAGTGGTACTGGATGATACGTTGGAGGCCTCGAATTGTACTGTGGTGGTGTCGAGTGATGCGGTTGGAGCACCGGACTATACTGTGGTGATATCGGGTGGTACTGTGGTTAAAGCATCGGATCATAATGTGGTGGTGCTGGATGGTACTGTGCAGGAGTAGGGTCGTACCAGAGTGGTTTAGGATCCTCTCACTGCAGGGGTGGCTCAACTTGTGGTAGCGGGAGAGGGTTAGGTAGCTCCTTCTTTTCCTTCCGGGCCTGATGGACAGCGATGAGTCTCTCCAGCATTTCAAATAATCGGTCAACGTCCTCTCGAAGCGAACCCTCATGGGCTGCTAAGTTTAGTGGGGGTCTTCCTTTCCTCATCTATCTGTACCTACATTTCACAAAGAACAGTTGAGTGATAATTCATGGTGTTTGGTATTTCCTAAGGATTTTATATAAGGAATGGTTCTGAAGAACGTGGCTCTGATACCAACTGTAACGACTTGTGAACTTAAAAGGAAATAAATTATGAATTGAATGCGCAAGCGAAACAATAAATTAGGGTTTACATTCCTTATATAATAATTCGGATACCCAATAGGGCTACGAGAATAACCATTCTAAAGTAATAACTAATAATCAAATAAATCAATGAAAAATAAATAAACTGAACGTCCTATTCGCAACCCTCTTGTGGATCGGACTCTGGATCTTAGTCATCTTGATCTGAAATGGTTAATGAAAGAGTGAGCTACACTACCCCAATAAGAATATCACGCTACTCACCGATACAGAAATGAAGGTTGGTAAAAATCATAAAAATAACTAATAAAGTTCTTAATTTAAGTAAAATTCATTTATCATAAATAAAATCATTCACCGCATGCTTACCGTAGCAAAATTTCCAAAACCGACCTATAGAGTCAATAACATAAATAATATCATAATTTCAATCAGTCGGAATAACAGTTTTCTCATTTATCAGTTTATTGGTATCCATCGGGGTTCATAGGGATATCCCCACTATGCATGAATCCTTTTTCAACATTTTCAACTGATGGGTCATCCTCATATCTCGTCTGGTATGAGCGCTAAGAAATATCATCACTCAATACTCCATCCAGTATGAGGGTAAAACAGGTCGTCCCTATATCTCGTCCGGTATGAGCACCAAATTACCAATCTTCGAAACCCCGTCTAGTATGAGGCAATGTTCACGATAGGGTTTCCTATGTACTTGGTCCGTCCATCATCTCCCACGATATCCAGTAAAGCTATCATTCATCCATTCACTTAATCAAATAATTTTTCGTTTACCTTTAATTCCAGTTTTTCAATTTACTATAAATTACGTAAAACAAGCAATACATGCATCAAGGAATCACAATTAAATTATCATATCAATTCCAGTGTGTTATCATGCATTCGAAACTGTAAAATCAATCAATCAGTAAAATATGACAAACATTAATAAATAATCAATTCAGACTCCATTAGTAACATTTAATTATCGATATTTTTAAATCACGTTAAATATCGTATTATTTATAATTAGATTTTAATTCTATAACAAGGAATAAAGTGATGGATTCTTACTCAAATTAATGTCTGAAATGCTAGACTTTCAGTTGCGCCTACTGGTGGTCCCCGAGTTTCTTAAATTTTTCTTCAAAAATTAAAACATGCTTCAAGTATCTAGAAATACCTCAAAAAATCCAAAATCAGCGTTAGTAACCTCTTTTGGCCAATTCTGGAATTCCGACACGGCGGCTTCACCGTGCTTCGGCGATGGCACTGCCACCTGCAGTGGCAGTTTGGCTCGAGATGGTCGTTTTCGGTTGATTTCGGCTAGTTTTGTATCCATCCCTGTGAGAAAACACATTAAGAGGCATGGGTTGGCCGAAAAAAATTGAAAAGCCAAAGCTTACTGACGGTGGGGTTTTTCGGTGCGGCAGCTCCATCGCCTTTCCTTCGTGGTTTGATGTTTTGTTTCGATCAACCTGCAGAAAAAAGAATGGTGATTACAATGGTAGAAAAATTACATGAAACGGGGATTGGAAAGGGCCTCATCGGAGGTGGTTTTTATTTTTTTCTACGGCGGCGTTGTCGGGTTTTACTTCCGATTTCTAGCTCATCCGCCGGTCCTTTTGCTCCGATTTAGCCATGGGGTGTTCAAAATTAAATTTCAAGCGAATGGAGAAATTTTTTACCTCTTTTGACGGTCGGAAGTGGCTCTAGCGCGACGGTGGGCAACGGTCGGCTTCCTTCCTAGCGACTGGCTCTTCTTCTCCGACCGGGGGGTCTAGCGGCTAGGGTTAGGGTTTGGTGTAAAGAAGGGTATTTATATCCGTCTCCTTTTAATCTGGACCGTCCATCGCATTTGATCTGAACCGTTCTATCGCGTTTAAATAGGAAGTGAATCTCGACTATTCATCGCGATTGATTTGGACTGTCCGATCGTTTTTAAATAGGCAGTGGATCTGGGCCGTTTATCGAGTTTAATCGCGACTGTCCGATCGCATCTGAGGAGAGAACGGATCTGGACCGTCCACGCGCGCGAGATCAAATCTGGACCGTCCGATTGCAGGCATGCGGAACGCCAGCGTGGCCTCTCGCATGACACCACGTCAGTCAGCGTGCCTTGCCACGCGGCACGCTTCGGTTCGTCGGGGCTGCTGACTGGGCATTTTACGTGGTACATTTTTTTTTAAATTATATTTTGATCCCTAGTTTCAGATTTTTATTTCAAAAACACCCCCAAAACCCAAATTTTCACCCCTTTCTCCCAAAATTATTTTCAATTTCATCATTCACCTACTTTTTTTAATTTTATATTAGATAATAATTTATAAAATTAAAAATTAAATTTTATACATAAATTTTGAATTTTACAAATTAATTTCGAGTATTACAACAATAGTTGAAAAATCGCGTGAAACAGGAAACAAGAAGGAGTTCATCGGAGGAATTTTAGGGTTTCGTCTGTGGTGGCTCAACTAGGCTTTGCCCGCGGTTTCTGCCACACCTGCTGCCTTTTTTACTCTGATATGGCGATGGGGAGACTCGGAATCAAATTCCGAGCGGGTGGGGGAGAATTTTACTTTTTTTGGCGGTCAACAGTAGTTCCGGTGCGACGGCGGCGGCTAGGAGTCAGTCTTATTCTCCAATGGCTGGTCCTTCTTCTCCGACGAGGGCAGAACAACTAGGGCTGGGGTTCTCCTACGATGCAATATTTATATACTCACCCCGCGTTGATTTGGGCCGTCCATCTGTATCGATGTGGAGTAAGGAGAGTCGTCCGATCGTTGTCTGTTTAGACCGATTGCGTGAACGAATCTGAACCGTTCATCGCAATTGATCTCGTCTGTCTGATCGCGCATAAGGATAGAATGCATATGAGTTATTCATGCGCACAAAATTAAATCTGGGCGTCGGATTGCTGGGCATGCGGATCGCCCATATGGTGCCGACATCAACGTGTTTTGCTGCGCGACGTGCTTTGATTCGTCGTAGCTGATGACTGAGTCATCCCACGTAGCTGAATTTTTTCTTTTTGTATTTTGATCGTCTGTTTCTAATTTTTCTTTCAAAAACACTCACCGAACTCAAATTTTCACTACTTTCCCCCAATTACTTTCAATTAGGTTCATAACCTATTTTTCTCAAATAATTTAATTAAATTAAATTTAAAAAATTTACAAAATAATTTTTTAATTATAAATGTCAAAATTGATGTCGAGCTAAATTTCGGGAGTAGGTATTACATTTATAAAAACTAACAAAATGAGAAAAATTCAAACTAAAAAAATTTGTGTCTCACTTGATCATTATTCACTGAGAAGTTAGAAATAAACTCTTGTTCAACAGAAAGAAAATAAATATTTATTTGATCTTGATTATTATGGAGTGAAAGAGAAACTAAACTGGATATGAATGAATCTTTTGATAATATTTATAAATGATTTTTTTTTTTTTTTTGTGAGAGAGATAGACATTACTATTTGTAAATTCAAATATTTGTCCCAAAGTTAAAAAAAAAAAAAAAAATCTTTAAAGAAGTTAAAAAAAAAAAAAAAGAAAATACTCAGACTCTAAGCAAGATACAACAAAAGTGGCAATGCCGTTTGGAGGGAAGGAAAAAACTTATATTGGGAAAAGAACAATAAAGAAAAATAATCATGTTGGCAATGTCGGAAGCACAAATTTTTCTAACACATTAAATATTGATTAAATAATGTTGATTTCGTATCAGTATTTTAGTAGTCTAATAATTAAAATTATTATTATTTCTTTAAAAATTATAAATTTAAAATTTACTAAAAATATAAAATCAATTATTTTGTAGTTAAACTATAGAATAACAATGACTAAGTTATAAACTAACTATCAACGAACCTATAATTAATTTATAAATAACATTATATTTATCCAACTATTATAATTAAATTAAATTAAATATAAGTAAATTTATTATATTTATAAATTAAAAAATATTTTTTTATGTATACAGTTAGAATAATTATAATAGGTTAAAAATTTGATATAACATTCTACATAAAATAATAATAATAATAATGACTACTCACTCGAGCCTGCAGAACTCTATTATTCATAAGAGTGGTTGATAAATTTTGATTATGAAGCTATTTCAAATCAATTATTCATTTGAATGCACATGTAAAATACTTCAATAGCACGAAATAAGACTTTTAAGTTAGATAAGACTCTCTCTCTCTCTCTCTCTCTCTCTCTCTCTCTCTCCCCATGTGTTGGATTCTGCACTCCAAAGAAGAACTATTCTAACCGCTCCAAGGGAATTCCCTATTCTCACTTGCATAGGGAGATTAAGCAACACAAGTAATAAATATATATATATATATATTTGTATAAGAAAGGAAGCTAATGAAGCTTACTTGTATATATTCTTACAACAGGTCACTAACAATTTAAATAACCAAATTAAAAAAAGACAGAGAAACAAGATACCCTTTAGAAAAAGGGGTAGAAGAAGAGGGAAAAAGAAACAAACTTAACATTCCTATTGACTCCTGTGACTCCAAAATGCTGATACGCTCAATTAATCAAAACAGAAAGCTGATGCTACCCTGAAAACTGATATTCATGTGGCTCTGGTACAGCAATCAAACAATAGGATGAGTGAATCCAGTTTTAGTCATAACAGAATGAATGATCTTTACTTCACTCTCTCTTGTCTTCTTCTAAATCGCCTTTGGATTCTCCATTGCTGTCTTGCAATGGTCTGGTTTCTGATGCACTTCGAACTTCCTTAGAAGGCATTGGAGATGGTTTGATGAGCGTCAATGTATAATCATCCTTGTCAAACTCTTCATTTGGGTCTCCAGAGTAAGCATACCTATTTCATCAGAAGACCAAAAAAAATGTCATGAGCTAATGGTGGTGTGAAATTAAAAATTAACTCAAATTTATTAAAGAAGCCCCGTTTGATTAAATTCCTATTTTATTCTCTTTACTCACTAGGATTTCCTTCACATACAGAATGAAACTATAATTTTTATTATTGAATCATTTTAACCTACCTGGAAGTCAAACACGAGGAAGTAAGAATTAGAATTCTAGCCAACGACAAAATTATGATCTATTCAAAATATGAATCCTAGTAATCAATTACAAATTAGCTCATTGAGTTGGATTTTTCATTATCACATTTGAAGCAATGCAATTTCTGTATTTGGTTCGAGTTTTTTCCCCAAATTTATTTCTCAATTACCATGTTCTTTCGTTTTCAATCCATCTAACATCATGTTTTGTACTCTCTCTCCATAATTCCTGGATTCAACAAACTAGGATAATGAGAGTCATGTCCTTTACCTCATTGAGCTTCCAGAAGGGGCCCATAGAGCACAGATAACACAAAGAAGAGAGAAAGACAGCACCTGCCAGAAGGCTGGGATGGCCCAAGCCTTCTGCCATTGTTCATTGTAAGCATCATTTGACTTGAAATATAGCTGCAAGTAGAAAATCATGAAAGGTGTAATAAGTAAAACAAAACGTAGACTAGAACAAGGATGAGAAAAAGAATAAATCTAAAAGACTGACTTATCATTCTTTCCCAACTATCTTGCGAGAAAAGAGAAAAATGAAAGCCTAAACATAGTTGTGATATCTAGATCATTAAGGCTAAATTACTAAATTTGCTTATGAAAAAATAAGTTAAAAGACAGCAAGGAAATTAGCCTCAATATTTCTACCGACAGTGATGCAGCGCCAGATTACCTCATAGCATATCCAGCCGACAGAAACAATAACAGCCACTGCCAGAGCATTTGTGAACTTTCTGTATATATCCAACTTAACCATCATTCTTCTTGCCTATTAGATCAAGTTGGAGGAAAAGGTTATCATATCTTTTTTGTTTGAAGTTCTGATAGTGTCAAAATATAAAAGAAATAAGAGACATAGAGTGGCAATGCTACAAGAAACAATAACTTTAAGGGCAAGATTACTCAACAAAACCCCTTGCAAAAATAGAGTTGCAATAATATGAGATCAACAACTGCAAGCTCACAATTACCCACCCAAACCCCTAGCATAAACCAAAACACTTTAAGTGTTCTAGTCATAGAGCCTAAATTCACCACTAAAATTCCATAGATAATGAAGTGCACACATGGGCATGTCAGATATCATGGAACAAGAAACTGCTCTTAATCCATGGATATCAATATTTTTCTAAAGTATTAATATGAATAACATTCAGATTAAAATACACTATGGTCCTTCATATGTTACTGAAAGTAACATGATCCTTGTACCTTGATTCAGGGTACCTGCTATAGTCCTTCACATGCAAAATGCTTTTTCTTAATGATCATACGGGGAGCAATCAGATCCATCTTCCAGATTCTTTTTTATGCACCGTAAGCCTCATCCAACCGATGCCAGTAAAACACCATCAAACTCTAGTTTTTGTTCAATCATTCTTTTGTAGGCAGCACACAAACAACCTAGTGCAGTACTAATGCTGTTTGTACATAACCTATGTCATGCATTTACACAGACATTGTAAAGATCTAAAACCTAAACATCACTTGCTGATCAGTGTAATAAGCTTAAAAGAATCCAAATGCTTCCACATAATTGTTGATGGATCTCATTAAAGAGATTCACCCAGAAAGTAGACAGTCTAACCAACATTCAATTGATTACCTATTTGTATAACCACTTCCACTATTTTTAGTAGAAAGCCTAGTAAGTTTCATTTAATTCAAAGTTCCAAAAAAATATTTATATTCATAGCAGCATGAATACTGATTACTTTTTGTCAGAAAAAATCTTCTGAATAGATGCACATTTTTTAATCATTGAATCAGATGTTATGCCATCTGAGAAATCTATTTTGTTTGGGGAATAATGTATAGCTCCTATTTAAATAATTTAGATGTAGTTCAAGAAGTTTACTTAAGAACAAAATACAAACATAAAAGACGGCACTTGCAAGGTTTGCCTGTAATCAAGGTAAAGATGGCTATACTGCATATATCCAATTGGGGAAAAAAAGAAATGCATTTTTTAATTATATCCAAAGAAAAGAGAATTCTACTTTTTCCTTGTCAATAGAAAGAAAGAACGTAAAAAAGAGCTAGCCAAATTTGAGAATGCAAAGTGGGTACCTGAAGCTTATTTAGAGTTGCAGAAAGTGAAGTAAATATCCATATAATGAAGAAAGCATCCAAGATTGCCACTGGAAGAACCAAGAACAATCTCGCTTTTCCTGAAAGATCACTGACTGCACCAACATTTTCAAGCAATTCAAGCACTTCAGAGGCCAGAAAGAAGGTCATCCCAAGCATGATCACCTTAGATGTCAAACCACCTAATGTAGGTCTAACAACACCATAGCCCATTGAAACCATCAGAATGATAATCCGTGCGACTGTACGCTTAACTGTACCAAAAGTAACTGCCCAGATAGTGATCCCCGTTGGCCTAATTCCAGACTCGTTGAATTCTGCATAGTCAAAGTACCAAAATGCCATCTCAAACATGCCTAACGTTATCACTAGTGTTATACAATTCTGTAATGGGAAGACTTCTCTCCAAAATCTTGCATACTGAGAGAACCAAATGATTCCTAGTATCACAAAAGCAAGGGACATGAACCCGTAGAAATTCATTAACGGTGCCATTCTGCCAGGTAGGTAACCAGTAGGATTTTTCCATATGGTTTTCCCCTCTATGACCAAATCTTTAAGAGTTGCATCACAGTGGATGAAGTACAAGTTGTACATCCCAGTTTTAGTGATTTGTATAAACTTCGATGCCAATGTTGCAGCTTCCTCATTGACACCAAATGAGACACCAAACACTTTGGGCCAGCTAGGACTCTTCGTGGAAGGCCGGTAAATGATTTCCCCTTGAAAACATACACCAAGTTTGGCAAGATCTGCTGTGCAGCATACAGCTCTTTGACCCCCATATGCTGAACCCCCTATGGTCTCCCTGTCTTCCACTTCAAAAACAACGGCATGGATCCGCTCTGAGCTGACATTAGCAGACTCCTTGGTCCTCCGAAATGTAATCTTATCAAAACTGGTTATGGCATAAGAGAATGCATATAAATTAGTAAAAGATTCACCCAATTCACGGTTTCCTACTGTAATAAACAAGGAAGAAAAACTCAAATTGAAAAGGATTCTAATTGATTAAGCTGCAAAATCAAAAGTTGCGGCAGTCATAATTTTATACAATAAAAAAAACCAACAAAATTATACAACCAAAAAAAAAAAAAACGCCCCGACTAATACAATATTCAATGAGTAAATAGTAATTACCTCAAAAAGAAGCAAATCAAGCAAACACGGGCAGAATTAGAGAAGAATGACAGAATAAAGTGAAATTACCGTATGTAGGAGTGAGTATTTGAAGGAATGGCGGTGTCATTGAGAGTATCAGGAAGAGAAGCATAAATTCCTTCGCTGCCTCCATGAACAACAAACGCGTTGCCTTTGTTAGTAAATCTGTGTCGTCTGTACTCATGAACTGAAGCTTCAGTGAAACACAGAAACGAGCAGGCGTAAAGTAGTAGTAGTAGAAATAACATTGGTATTGACTCGTACAGCTGAGACATCATTGGTTTTGAGAGATAAAGAGCAAATCCTAGTTCAGAGCGAGAATGTAGAGAGCAAGCGAGAGAGAATGAAGTGTGGATCTGCTGATGCCAAACGGAGAGAGAGAGAGAGAACGCGAACTCTAGCAAGTGTACTTAGAGAGTTGAGCCGTTGGATCTGTTCTCTTTCCAATCAGACAGTGACAGATGTGGCTTGTGGGGTTATTAAACTGAAAAATTATAAAACGCTGTCGGCCCAACTACTACATTTATAGGCCCATCTAACTTTGACACTATTAGATTTAGACCTGGAGCAAAAGGGAATTTTAAAAATTTCACGGGCCCAAAATATAATTACCTCCTTTTGCTGTCCTGAGCCCCGACTCCTTTACAAAAGAATAATTATCAACCAAATTTTTAAAGAGAAGGAAAAAATAACCAAAATCAATTTTCTTTTTAAAAGACTAGAATTATTTACTGACTTTTTGTTGGTAAATCTCCTTATAAATCATTCTTACAATTTTCATTCAATACAAAATTCTACATATATCTGTATCGAGTATCAAATTCTATTTATTCACTTTACATTGGGCGTCCCTTTTTCTTCTTTTCCTGCAAAAGGTTTGAAATTTTGTATTTTACATACCCATACAACAAGTTAGTCTTTGGATTTTCAGACATACTGTAAAAAGAAGAAGATACCAACAGTAAATGCAAGATTTTTTCCCACTTCTCTCCAAGTTGACATCCATTCTTTCAAATGTCATAGTATTTAAAGATGTGAAAGTTCAACTTGAATTTTGTTATCATCTTAGTCTGAAGCAATTTGAGACACTTGGATATATTAGGAAAATTTTGAGACTTGAAATGGGCATAAATGCAACTAGCACAACCGAGCAATATTTTCAATCATGTCAAAAAGGGTACTTTTCCTTTGAATATAAGTTTGATTCTATCGCCAAAATAAATTATAGAAGAATTTTTTTTCCAACAAACCTTTTTTCTTTTCTGTTGATCTGAAATGGGATAAGTTTAATTATGGATTCAAAAGCTAATCTTGTAAACAAGACCATAAAAGAAATTTTGTGTTTTTGCCTCGTTGAAGATTGGATAGGTCAAAAATAGGGAGAAACTGTTATTTGCTCTTTTCCACCCCCCCTCTGACTCCCCAAGTTCGTCAAAAAACAAAATAGAACAAGTGAGGAGCGAAGGGTAGAAGCATTTTACTCCCGTTCTTTCAGATTCGGGCAGAAGGATCATGATAAGCATTTCTAGATTTGGGTGTAAATCTATTAACTTCTAACACAATGAATAACAATCACAAACATCAATATATGACTGTTAAAAACTTGTGAAATACATTCACATGTTACAGCAAGTCAAATTGAGAGAGAAGAGGATGATCAGGTGGAGAGACTGAAAGTTTAATCTGATCATGTTTCCTACACCACATACCGCCATAAAATTTGCGGGCCATGAACAATGGATGTAGGGAGCATGTGTTAGTCCAAATCAAGAAACTCCATTCTTTTCCTCATTGAGCCTTTAAGATCAGTAGCTTCTCTCTCAGCCTTCTGCGCCTGCATGAATCATGATGCCCATCTTTAATGAAAAGGGTTCAACATCTTTCCTTACTTTTTTTTCATATATAATTTAAAAATCAGGTATATAGCTTTATTCTTGGTACTTTTACCCGAACAATGAAGCGGGTGCCCCATTTTGAACAAACAATGTTCTTTGTGAGCAACAGCATGCTTAAACTGGTAACTGCAGTTTACCGGTATAACTTAAACACGTGGATATCAGGTCATTAAGGATTTACTCGCTGCCTTTACTATGAATTTCAATAAAATTCAAAACTCAGAATACCATAAAAAGATTCATTTGTGATGATAAGTTTGAAACCAGTAAATATAAAAAAGATCAATGATCGTAGTTAAGCTTAGGCATAAATAACTCTACTCTGAAAGATAAGATTTAGCATTTTTTAACAAAATAAAAAATATTACAGGAAAGAAACATGTCCTATTCTCAGAACTACAAACTGAGACTTTCCAGCTACATTATCTATATTCTACAGGCATATGGTTTCCCTCTCAAGATGTATATAATTTTAAGTTAACATTCCATCTGAGCTCCAAGAAGTATTCTCTCTCGGCCAAATCATTTCCAGGTTCCATATTTCTGGAAATTTCACTTTTAACTTCCACCATTATCAATTCCTGCATTTTGACTCAACAAACTAACTTGTATTCCCAAACCTTCTGCTTTGCTCCTCATTGGCACCACCTTCCACCACTTTCCAACTACTTATCCCTACCCACCACTCTGAAGCTAGCCCGGATCACTACCTAAGAATTAACTCCTCTCAAAGTTTTAATAAGGCTTCCCAATCAAATGGATAAAGACAAGATCACATTAGCAAAAGTGGAATGCCAATATTTACTATAAATGTAGCCACTATTTCCAATCTAAATGATATGGAAATGCTATGAGATACTATATCTGGTACCACCAAATCTGCATCTAGCTGAGTAAAACTCCTAGGTCAAAACTTACACACGTATCCACTCGAATATAACCAATTTAATACTTCTTCTACGGTGACCCTCACAAAAAAGACAAACTATGGGGTAATGCTTACAAATTAGAGATTTATAAACTTCTTTTTCTCTTTTTTTTGTGCTGGATGTCAGTGATATGATTTTCAAATATTCAGACACTAATAAAACTGAGGCAAGTATCTAACATGCCCATGTCAAGGAACAATGATCTCGCAAACATTTTCTAATCTTAGAACGTAATTATTTGAAGATGCAATATACTGGAAACTTATGCATGCACAAAGAGTTGATCAGCCCACTAAGTATTGCGAAGCAAATGAAGTTATCTCCAACAATGGAATGCTTAGTTCAAACGATAAAGATAGGTGCTTACCCTTTTAATTTCTGCAGCTGAAACACGAGTCATATGTGGTGGCAGTTCCTCTCTTTCCAGGTCCTAATACAGTAAATGCAAGTTACCACAGGAAAGAGTATAGCACTAATAAATTGCATGCAGAAATCAAATGATAACTAGTATAGTACCAGCTCGCCAATTAAAACAACATTCTCCCCACGGATGACATAGAGACCTAAAGGGATGTCGCAGTAAAGATCACCAACAATCACTCTCTCACACGCACCCTCGAGAACAGCATTGGCTGCATATGATAAATATTAATCATCTTTTCAAACATTTATCTAAAAAAAAATCTCAGACTGAAAAAGCAATCAATAAGAAAAAGTCGGCAATACCAAATTGATCAAAAGAACGAAGAGTGCCCATAAGCTTTCGACCGTCTCTAAGTAGTACAAGAAGCTTCTCTGTGCCATATGAAAAAAAAAAGTAAGAGCTCAAGTAAGGGAAGAAAAGGGAATCACTGTACTCCAAATCTCCAACGTAAAAAATGACCATCGTTTCTCACCAAAAACTATGATAACAATTTTTTAACTAATATAGCTGTAACACATCCTACAGCACATTTAAGTTCAAGAAAAGTAGTCACCACTGCAACACATTAAGATCGATTCAAATGGACCTAAAAGTGCAGATAGCATGTATTTTCATTACTATACTGTTACCAAATAATTCAGAAAGCTTTCTCTTGAAAGATGTCTTGCATCAAAGAAGACACGACTATGAACCATTTCAATTGACTGAGATCACACCTCACTAGAAGTCAAACTTGTAGACTTAAGAGCTGTTTTACAATCGTATATTAAACCAAAAATATGCTTTGCTAGCAGAAATCTCATCCGAAAGGACAAACAATCTCGTGATTTAACACCAAAACAACGGACGCCAGAACCAAAGAAAAAAGAGTAACCAATATCTTTATAGACAATAGGTCAACCAAGTATACAGTCCTCCAAGTTTTTGCTACACAACTACATACGAATCAACCAACCGAATTTTCATTAAAGGCGCCATTTTTAACATCAACAGCTCTTTCCAAGAAAAAAATAAATAAATAAATATCCAGAACCCATTGAAAGTTTGGTATTTATATCAGTAAATTGCCATAAAACATGAAGTAGATGGCATGTTATGAACTAGTATTTAAACATCCCTGCGTATGCATGCATCTGCGAGTGAATATATTGGAGAGAGGTCTTACTGTCAAGATAACTGGCCAGAGAAGTAGATAGGTAGATATCTTCGGGTCCAGCCCAAGACATCGATGCTAAGCTTGTATTGTAACTCGAACCTTAACTTTTTCCGGTCCTTCCAAAAAATTCACCGAAAAATTCTTCAATTTCCGATCCAAATATTGCATCTGCTACTCGCAATTTCCCCTTTTCGTTCTCCAACCAACTCGTTCACTCCTTAAGCAAACCCAAAAAGACAACAAGATTTACCACGATAAAGGACACTAAAAAAGCAGTAATGATCTGAAAAGAGACCAATCTAAGAACAAGAAACCAAGAAAGACGAAACCCTAAATTGACTTATGTAGTCTGCAACAGGAAAGAAATGTATGCTGATTGAATTGTGGATATAATCTTCCGGATTGAAGGAGATATGTGGGTTTATAAAAGGATACCAGATCCAATCGCTCCGGAAGAGCGAATAAAGGAAGAAAACGAGAAAAGATAGGAAGGGGGAGGGTGGGGGAATGAAATTTTTTTTTTTTCCTTTGTTTTTTCAGGGTTTGGGATTTGACATGGTGGAAGTTAAAAAAACAAAAAAAAAAAATCTGGCAGTAATTAGGTTGCCATTGATTGAATAGAAATGAATGCGAAACTTTCTTATTATATTTTCACACATTCTGTCTGTATGGCTCAAAGCCTGGACTTTCATTATTATGGAAAATTCATTTAAAGTATTTCTGTTTATTTTAGTTGAAGAAATATATAAATTATATTAGAATGCAGAATAATAAAAATGAAGTAAAAAATATATTTTATATTATATGTAAGCATGAATTCGTAGAGATGTACAACGATTATATATACTATGAATAATTAAACTTAATTTTTTTTATTAAAAAAAAAAATGCCGAAAGATAACATAAAAAAATTTTAAACTTCAACCACCATTTTCACAATCATATTTTTATTATTAACTGCCTTACTTATTTCGTTTAAGATAAATATAGATTTAAAAAATAAAACACATTTTTATATATCAAACTCATTCTTATATTTTAAATTTATTTTCTTATTTTCAGATCGAAAGAGAAAAAATATTTTTTTCTCTGCTAAAAATTTGTTATTCAATAACTTCTGTCAAACAAAGGATTAATTAAGTCAGAGGATAATTAGAGATTCTTTATACCAGTCTTAATTACTAATTATATTATATATAGACTGGTCTTAAGTACCAGTTATATTATATTATATTATATATATATATATATATTGTATGAAAGCCAATCGTAAAAAAAAAAAAAAACTAACATAATTATAGAAATTTTTGTTTCTAGATTGCAATTGGTTAAAGTTTATAAGGTAAATTGTATCTAATTTGTATTTTTACTCTTTATTTAAGGGTATAGTTTTGCGCACATAATAAAATTAAATTTAACACACATTCAAGTAAATATAATAATATATATATATATATTATTCACCTCAAAATTATCTTACAAAGAGGAGAAGCTTAACAAAGCAAAAAAGGTGTAGAGAAATAGGATGAAAAAAATGTTGGAAAAGAAGCTTTTGGCAGTGCAGATACAGATACAGATATCTCAATATAACATGTGTTGATCTGTCTTATCTTCGACAGATACAACCATGAAAAAAAAAGGGGGAATGCACCCATCAACTAGTTATCCATCTTCAAATTTACTAGTCCTATTCAGCATACGCCACACAAAGCTTTATTTGCTTTCCAAATATTTCACTCACTCCAACTACTTCCATTTCTCAACTCTGAATCTGCATAATTCGATAATATTGGAATCAAGTACATATTTTTATATATAAAAAAAATCAACTTAGAGAGAGGAACTGAAATTTTGGAAGTTAAAAAGACTACCTACTTAATTACAGTGCTTCAAAGAGCGGAGACAGGTTCAAATCTCTAGAACAATGTCTGCAATAAACAAGATCCCATTAGTTTACAGTTCATTTTGTATATACGTCATAGTCATAGGCCCAAATAAGATATAGATAGAACGGCAGCTCAAAATCAACTTACATTCAGAATCTGTTTTCACCCATTTATATCCGTCACTGCTTACTTTCTCCCTAGTTTCATCTTCTTCATCTTTCTTGTCCGAACTTTGCTTATCCTCCAAATATTTCTTCATAGATGATGCCCGAGAATAATTTTGAGTATAAATCTTCTTGTGAAGCATTACCCTTAAAAGCTGCAAACAAATATCATGTACATAAGTTTAAAAAAGAAGGCTACTGGCATTAAAAATTATTACTCATTGACCATTATATAATAGACTTATAGATACCTTTTCAAGTCTTGACTCTTGAAGTGTATTTCTCAAGCTTGGTGTTGGTGCAAAACCACTTCTACACACAAACATCTTCTTGAGAAGGAAAGAGAGGGATTTTTTACCAATTGCTTTCTTTTTGTGATCTGCACAAATGTCTTTGCATCTGCCAAGTATGAGACTGATTGTACGTTCAATATCTCCATCTTTATCATCCGAATCACTGTTAAGCGCGTTGCTGATTCTGCGATCAACTTCCAAGCTTGAAGGACAATTAAGAAATCTATCCAGTGGAAGGTTTGCGAGTTCCTTTTCCACATCAGAAGTTGGTTTTCGTGATAAGAGTTTTGTTAACTCTGTTTGTAATTTTCCAACTTCTTCAGGAGAGAAGTCTTGTAGATCTTCCGATGAAGATGGATCTTCTTGAATGTTGGATGGTTCCCCTTGGATACCTTGGTCATCTGAATTATCCTTTAGATCATTGTTACCAAAGGTTCCTATTGCGAGCAATCCGTGTGGCCAGTCACTGAACTCTTCCCGTGATTCTTGTTTCGCATGATCTAAATAACAAGATAGAAGGAATTGCATGACGAACAGAAAAAATCGCCAGATTCATCAAACATTATAATCATGGACCAATCAAATTAGCAGTGAAGAATAACTGAATGGACAGAACTCAGGATATTATTATAATCAAGAAATGAACTTTTTTAAAGTTGAATTTTTCTTTCTTTCCTTTTGCACCTTTATTATTTAATGCAAAAAGTATCCACAAGGGAATGCCTAGAGGATAGTCCAGAAAACATAGATCGGGAGCATCAACAACCATTGAAAGAAATGGCCTAGAATCGAGGTTTGAAGATCCCAGGTCCCAGCTGTCCAGTTCTTTCATGACCTCGTACAAGTCTAAGAAAAGTACTAGTGCTTATTAGGAGACAATCCTCTCAAAATCTTCTATTATTTTGGAAGAACATGACAAAATTGCACACTCACAAACTCAAGAAACATCTTAAAAAGTAAAAGAAAAACAAATATTGGGCCAAAGACTCAGAGCCTTCTCGAAAACAAATCTTGACCCCATGAATAGCTCCTGGGGTCAGAAAAAGAGCGAAGTTTTTATTCAAAAATGTTCAATTTACTTTCCTTGTTTATTACCTTGATACCAATTTTAGCGGGAAGAAATTTTGATTACATTTAATAAGACAAATTGACATAAGGAGCGGAAATGTTCACCACTAAAGGTGGGCGCTGAACCATAAAGATGTTTAAAATATAAACATCAAGAATCCAACTTAATTTAGAAGGCAATAACAATCTGTCATGCTTATCACCTTCTAAAATCCCATTATGCAGACAGAAAAAAAGGAGTGAAGGTTTACTCCATTAAGCAATTGTATCTTCATAATGTCAATTATTGTAGTATCTTGTTATGAATAAACATTTACAATGAAGAAAAGTAAGGAGCAGAGATGAAAAGCTTACGGGTCGTGGAGATTGCGTTGTGTTTTTTGCTCTCTTGCTTCCCAGAAAGCTTATTTTGCATCCAACCAAAGAACTGCCATCAAAGAAAATAGAAGCTTTCTAAGAATTCAACACATCAAATACGGTAAGTTGTTGCTAAAAAATCATTCCCGCGGAGATAAAAAGTAGATATAGCAATCACCTTCATTTTGGAGGAACCAAATGGGAACGTGATGGAGATGGACAGAGTATAAATAGGAACGTGTTAAGGGAACTGATTCAGTAATAAAGAAGCCAACAGGAGAGAAGCTTTGAAAGAGTTAAAAATATAGAAGACAATGAAGAGATGAGGGTTTGATGACTTTGATGGCGGATTTAAGTGGTTCAAGTTCCCAAACACGGCCTTTTGCCAGATTATTTATCCCCTTCTTCCAACCATTGTATAGTGTGTTCAAACTCCTCCGTCTCTATCTCTCTCCCCTCTTCCAGTCTTTATACAGGTAATATGCCCATATCTGGCTAACATGAAGACATTCTCTTGTAATATAAAAAAGAAATCATATATCTATATTTTATGTACACATGGGAGAGGATTCTACGGGTGACAAACTACGTGGCACAGATTTCCTCAAACTGATCATTTTACTGATTTCTATACAAGCTTTTCTAGCACAAGCTTATTCAATCTCTATAATCTTATCGAATGGTTATAGCAGTGACACGAAGGAGATACCCCAGGAAATTTTGGTGTAGAACTGATGTTTCAATTTTACTTAATTTTAGTATTCCCTAGTCGTGTTTACAAGGATGGTACAATTGCACATGCTATATTGACCATGGGATCAGTCTTTTTGCATTAATGAACCAGAAGCCACCAACATTGCATGTATGGCAAGTTGCTATTAATTATATATATATATATATACATGGCCAGTGAAAATCCTTTTAAAATTCATGATCTATCTAATAATAATCCAAGTGCATTCCAGGTGAAAAAGCAGAAAATTGTATAAGGAAAGAAGTTGAAAGATGAAAGAAAAAAGGACATAGGGTCGTATAATAGCCTAATAGCAACAAACATTTGAAGAGAATAACCCGTGGTGATGTCCCCTCGCCGACTTCTCCCTCTCACCTGCTCCATCATTCTTTTGTAAGAACAATCTACACATGATTTTCTTTCAGAAATGTTTTTTAGATGATATGATCTAAAAATATTTCATTAAATCTTCTGTTCCATGTTTAAATAATCATTAGAGAAATGGAAGATTATTCATTTAATTTTTTGAAAAATGAACTGGCAACAAAGACATTCCAGGTTAGCTGGTAAATTATTTGAACAACTAGTTTTAACTGTAGCAAATTTAATATGTAGAAGAATATAAATAATTTCCTAGTCTGAAATTAAACAAAATTTGCTACTATCACCAAGTTCGTCAGATTTGGCTGTTCCCGATAGATACTGTGGCATCTCATATTATATATCATTAACAACCACCATCCAAGGAAACTACATGTTACTTGGTGATGGTTCAAAGTTCAAACACATATCTATCTTACCTTAGTTTTAATTTTTTTTATAAAAAGAATCAGCTAAGCACCATTACTTCTATTGTTCCGGAGCTAAAGATCTCGCACTCAAATTTTGATCTCTTCTAATTACTACTTATCCTTCCCTTGCTCATTATTGAAATCCTCCAGTATAACAAAATTTATCAAATATTGATTAAATAAATATACAAAACTGTGTTAGAATATATGGCAAAATAAATTACTCCAACATTTAAATAATCAAGTATCCAATCCTAATATATTATTTCACAAATCTACATTTTTATCCCCAGCACCATCAAGGACATCAAGTCCCCATGAGAGGAGAGAGGTAGACAAGGCTTAACATAACATGCGTAAGCGTGCTCTTAACCGAGAAAAAAATAAATTTATACTATGGCACTTTCTCTTCTTTTAGTTATTCTCATTCCTTATAACTACATCATAGTCCAGGACTGCTCTGGAACGGAGCAACTAGAAAGATAAGGAAGCAGCAGATGCACGAATGGAACATGCAAGAGTAGGCTTTGAATTTCATTCGAATATACTGGACAAAAGAAAGATCAGTCTGTATACTACTAATCTTATTATTTTTATTTTCCATTTATGTATATACACATATCTCTTTATATATAAAAAATGTATGATATTTGAAAATAATAAAAAAAATATTAGTATACTTTTTTTATACACACAAACACATTTTACCGTACACATAATATAGTTTATTTATAGTTCGTAAATATAAATATATACATGTAATTATTTTTTATACTATAATTTCATAAAACTCATCCCAAATTCATCTTCCAGATGACGTGAAAAGTGAAAACTCGTCCCTCGAATTGTCTTTTGATACTTACTTGAATCTATTCTTAAACCAATAGATGACGAGTGCATTTAATGCATTGAACTCTGATGAACCTTATATGCAGATATATTAAGAGATACATAAGTATATATCATTATAAGAGCTTTTGTACATAAGTATATCTCCAAGGTGCCATTTTGAATGTCAAAATAGACAAACCTTAAAATTCTTCTAACATTGCAATCAAATGTGGTTAAAATGCCACCCAATCCTTTGTATTAGTAGACCACAAATAGACATGACCATGTCTCTCTTAAAAGTCTGTCTCGTATAGATATTATTGTAGCAATCTCACAATATATATACACCTATACATGTAAATCATATACAAAGACGGAGAAATATGACATTTGGCAGCACTATAATGCAAGGGCAAAAGTAATCACAAAGAAACTGGAAACTTAGAGAGCATGCAATTCGTTTTAAGATAATTAAAAATTAAACCCATATAATTTATTATTCTGATGCTATTAAAATTGATCAAATATAGAATGCATTTTCATGAGGTCAATTTTTCTCATTATAAAGAGATTTCTTATTTTCTAGTTGAATTAAGTATGAATTTACATAAAAATTTTGAATGGCAAGAATATTTTATAATTTTTATAAAAAATACATAAAAGCTAATTTTTAATTAAAAAAATAATTAATTGCCTTTTGTAGTCATTCATCTAAAAATCTACATAAACACTTTATAGTATTTGGAATCTAAAAAGTTAGAAAAATAAATAGGTAATTCAAACAATTTTCAATTTTAAAAGCACTATTATAAACTTAAATTTCATTAAGATTTAGAGCAATGGGAAGTAAAAACACTATAAAGGTTAGTCAATTATTCAAACTGCCTCAATGGCAGTGGCATTTACGATATATTTATATATTAAGGTCACTGTATATAATATACTCCATCAAAGGGTAGCAACAAACGAATGCAGTGAAGTTTTGGGGCAATTAGACAGCCTATAAATAAATGATAATACCGTGGCAACTAAAATGATGGCAGATAGATCTGTTTCAAAGCAAATATTTTTAGTTTATCTTTCGTTGATAATGGCCCCCACTGGGCACATCCCAATCACGTGACTGACCCAATCAAGTGATCCTCGTCGCGTCAGACGGCCATGTTTGATTATGGAGGTCGGCTACGTGTCAAAGACATAGTTAATCCCATAATCCCCTGTCGGTCCAACACGTGCACCAAAGGGGTCGGGTTGACTTTCTACAATGATCCCTAATTCTAAAGCCAAATTGGTTTTGCACGCTACTTAAAACTCATAACACCATTGGTAGAACCATTTTTTTTTTTTTTTATTTCCTCATAATATTTATCTCAAGTGCATGGGAGAATTCTTTATTCATCTTGCCGCTTTCAAGATCACTCTTTTTAACATGATTAATTATATTACATTATATATATTATCAACAATATTTTAAAGAGACCATGATAATTAAAGTGAGTATAAGCACGGTTTACTTGGCCAAGTGTTTTCTTAACATTAAAATTGAAGGATCTACATTATTAAAAGAAGGCTGGTTTTGCATGGATGTATATGTTAGAAGATGGTTTTGCAGAAACCCGTGAATCACAAGAGAATTTATTATTTGGTTTTAATTATTTAACATCATTTAATTGGTGTGGTTAGGAATGTTTAGGAAAGACCGATAACTTATGTGTGAGATGTTGTTTGGTTGATAAATCACAATGTTGAACAGCTAAATCTTCCAATATCAACTGGTTAAAAGGATATCCCGTCATTGCAAATGAAAATTTCTACAGTCTATCATCACTGAGCTCGTCACTACAATAGTTTTCCAGAATGTAAAAGAAATACAACTCCTCGATATGTATGTTTATGCAGATGAAAAGAGAGTCAAGGATCACTCCTATCAAGATAACAAAAAGAAAAAGAAACCATGTGAGTTATGTATCTACTAGATATCTAGGGCTTCGTAACACTAACTAATTTTGCAAGGCTTACTAATTCTGGAAGGTTAAGCACTTCGGCCACCATAAACTAAGTCCTTGTATGATGTGGACATCAATCCTCCATGTAGATGGTGGCCCCCTCGTAGTTTGACTAGCTCGGCTTTTATTGGATCTTCGGTTTATTAATAAACAAATGTGTATTGCATTACCAAGAGAAAATGATGCAAAGTGAACTAACGATAAATTACTTAATAAATTACAAATTATAATTATATTAAATGTAGAATAATCTTTCTATTTACGAGTCTATTATTATACTTTTAGTAACTTTGAGATTTTATTCTTATTAACATATAGGCTTCCTATTTTTATTAGTATTTTTACTTTTATTAGAAATAATATTCCTACCCTTATTAGTTTTAGTATTTCTTAATTTGATCCTATTTAGTAAAAATTACCTAGTGAGTATTGTAAATATCTAAACAATTTCACTTCTTGAGACAGATTTCAATTATTCAAAAATATATTTTGAGAATTTCTCAATACTTGATTGTACAATTCAATCAAATCTTAGGCCTGATATCCAAAAACCTAACGTGTGATATTTAGGATTTCTCCAAATTTCTAAATAGATAGGTAAATTAATCTTAAGTTGTCCTATATCAAATTAAAAAGATAGAAATTGAGAAATATAGAAAAAGAAAAGAAAGAACTTAAAGGAGAGATATTGAGAAGAATTTACAGGAATAGAGAAGTGAGAGAAAAGAAAACTCACTATTCTCAGAAGCTTGGGTCTACCACTTTATACAACTGAGTTATATCTGTTGGACATTCATAGAGAGATTAGCAAAGGTGAAGGCAAAGGAAAAAGACAAGAAAGTAAGAAAAAAGGGACGAGGGGTTTTCCTTATTCATTTCCCTGATATTTTTAAGTTTGCTAGCATACTATTTGCAACCATCTATTTCCTAGTCTAACTAGTTTTCAACTAATCTTCATTAGTTAAAACTCTTGCAACTAATTCTATTTCTGCTTGTAGTTTTCCATGCATCAAAATCACACTATGAGAACGCCAGACCTTATCATCCTCGTGGACAAACAAAAAGGTCTACGAGCAAAAGAGGACGGGCCTACTTCGATTGATTTGCATTGAAATAGAACAGCTAGCTGATATAAACCATGTATGTGGAACATTGTCCATGACACTGCTAACAGATACACCCTGCTAACAGATATAGTCGACTCATACTACTTAGCCAGGAGATGATGGCCGTAGCATAAGCTTCAGATACCCAGAAGAAAAACTCATACATTCTCTAGGACTTGCAAGCTTCTTTAGTCACATATAAACCTCTAAGAAACACCTTTCTACCCAAACACGTCAATACCATATTAGATTAGCCTAGTATCATTTCAGATTTAAAAGTCACTCACTTTCAGCTCTAATGTTGCCTACAGATGCAACTAATCTTCAAACATTTTCTTACAAGTGGAACATGAATTATCACTAATTTTTAAAGCAAATCAACTGCCACCTGTCTAGAACAAAGCAACAGTATATGGGTATAAATAATCTATTAATTAAATGACAACCAAAATCCCTGAAAAATTCATAGTCCTAGAAGCAATTAAAGCATTTTTCTTTACTTATTTTCCTTTTTGAGAGGGTAGAAGCTGATATAATCTATGGATATAGCCAGTATAAGTTAAGCTTATGGCGTGGTATCCGATTTCACATATTTCAGACAATACACACAGATATATGCAAAAGGACAAAAAGGAGGAAATATAAGGGAAGTACAGAACCGAAAATGATAAAGAGATTATAACACAATAATTGATCTGGTTGCCTAATTTCACAAAGAAATAGGCACACAGTTATTCCATGGAATAAAAGGAGTAGCAATTTGCACAATTTTGTAGCTCTCCTCTAAGTGTTTAGTAATCACAGTTCATCATGCTCTGTAGCTAGCTCGCCTGAAAAAAAAATTATGGTAATCAAAGTAAATATTAAATTTTCCTCAAATAATAACCGATAATTCTCCAACGTAAAAAGATTGTATCTTTTTCAAAATAAATAAATATCATTAGAAGCACTAAGGAGGTTCAATCCAAAACAAACTTTCTTCCTTTTTCAGCTCATCATGGCAAAGTTTCTTGTTTTAGTTCGCCACTAAGTTGATCTCAGGAAGTAATAGAAAGTACATTGACTTTCAATGGGACTCTTTGCAGGACATATTACACTTCACACTCCTAAATGAAAAAGACTTAAATTTATACTATGGGAAAGGGCCTATTGAAACAAAAACATAAGAAAATGCAAATTCCATTGTTTGAAGCATGAAGAAGGTTCTAGTAGAACAATATAGTTTTAATATGATGATTGGTCTGATGATGGTAATTTTGAAGCAGCTCTTTTCCATTATTTTGCTCTTGCCCAAAGTAAAGAATTAATGGTGTTAAAGAAAATAGTTTATCTGTTAATAGGGTTAAACTAAGTTAAAGAATATTAAAATTGTAATTAATTGTAACTTTCTTTTTCTTATCCCTAGAAGTATCCTTAAGGATGTATTATTTAACGAGAAATACAACATAATTATTAAAGAATATTAAGATTGTAATTAATTGTAACTTTTTTTTTCTTATCCCTAGAAGTATACTTAAGGACGTATTATTAAACTAGAAATACAACATAATTATTACTGACATGGTATCAAAGCTATACATTTAAAAGACCTATATTCTTTTACAAATCCTATTAATAAAAAAAATCCTAAAAAGGAGGTCAGCCTTCATAACCGGTCACCACCTCCCAGCCGCTAGCCACCAGCAACCGAGACCGATCTTCATCACCAATGGCACTAGCAATCCAGCTGCAAGCAGTGGCTCCCTCTTCTGTGACCAGCCTACCCAGCTGCTTCCAGCCACCCAGCCGCAAGCTGCAGCTCCCTCTCCTGTGACCAGCCGCACCCAGCCATAAGTGGTGAACTACAGCTTGCGCTCCCTGCACAACTTTCTGTCCAGTAACCTCTATTTTGTTACTTTAAATTTGCCTTAATTGTCCTAAAACCTTGAATTATATTCGAAACGACATCTCAAATTACTGACACAAATTCCCACATGAAAAATTCTGTACAAACTAATGGAGAATTCCAACCAATTGAAGCTGCCTATTGTTTCAATGAGAAAACTAATTGAACTGGTCATAACTAATTTGGACCATTCAAAAGGAAAAATGAAAAATTAGTCCCATTCTAGGAACCATACCAAAACTGGGAGAGCCAAATTTTGATGCATGGGATGAAAAAGATTCAATAATAATGGCTTAACATCTTTACTGTGACAACAAATTGGCAATAAATATTACTTACAATCCTGTACAACATGAGAAAGTAAAACACACTGAAGTTAATAGACATTTTATTAAAGAAAACCTCGATAGTGGCCTAACAATACACTCTACGCGCCTATCAATTTACAACTTACAAACATATTGACCAAGAGTTCGAATAATCCAGCATTCCAGACCATCATTACCAAGCTGGAGATGGATAACATATATTTCCCAACTTGAGAAGGAGAACTAAAGAATATACTTTATGTGCTAAACTAGATTAAAGGATATTATAGTAAAATGCACTCTTTGTAATTAATTCTGACTTTCTTTTTTTTATCCTTAAAACTTGTGTATATAGGAACGTATTGTTCAATAGGAAATACAACACAATTATTCTTGACAACTGCGGGCCTTGTCTCAGTTTTTATGAGTCTAAGTAATTTAGAATATGAAGCTTCATAGGAATCTCAATGATTACGAAATAGATGCGTATAGAGGATTTCTCCATTATCTATCAAAACGGTGTTTCCCCACTTGAACATTATGTGCTAATACTAAAACTGACTCCTAGTAAATCCTTGGCGGTGAGATTTTTTAAATGCGACTCTGGTCAATTGATGCTATTTGTGCAAGAGGAATGCAGAATCTCCCCATCATCTCGCGTTGCAATGCCAATTCTCATCTCAACTGTCATATACTGCTATTGATTTCTTGACTCTTGATTTGTTTGAACTAGGTGATGAAGGGCTCGATGATGTAAGAAATTTGGACTTGTCAAAATGCCCATGGTGTAAAGAGATGGAGAAAACACATTTATATCATCCTCCAAGCTATCTTCAAGGTGGTTTGGAAAAAGAGAAATAGAAGGCTCAGATGATGTTTGGTCTTCTTTCAATATGGTTAGAGATTTATGGTTCTGAACCTAGGTATATTCTTTAAGGGCAACTCTCATGTCCTTAGTGAGGATTTAAGGGATCTTAGAGATATTTTGATCAATATGTAATTATCTCCATTTTGTCAATGGGTGCTACCCTTCAGTGCCTTGCTTTATATTCACATTTTTTATCTTAAAAAAAAAAAGAAAATCAGATACTTTCATGAAATTTTATTTTTGTTAGAAAGAAAAACAAACATACAGATTTATAGACCCCCCCATATATCTAAGACTATAAACAGCTCATGTCATCTCTTATACGGTCAAAAGTGAACTAAGAATGTTCCTTTGCTTTCTGTGAACGCATCAGTACTCTCCAAAATTCATGGTTAGTGAAGGTGAAAGAAAATTCCCACCAATACCATCCCCAACGAAACTAGTAAAGGAAAAAGTTGTAGGTGAGAAGAAATCCAAGGATCCTATTGCCAGAGTAGCTCAATGCAACAAACCAGAGTAGTGATAATGCTAGAAGAAGAATAAACAGGTAGTGCAATCAAGGCATCCTAAAGCAACTAGAAAACCCTGACAGAAAAGAAATTGAAAGATTTTGAAGATATTTTGTAAGAAAATGAAAAAGATCCATGTTCTTCTAGACCTCACCAATGGACATCCCTCATCAATTTTATACATCAGCTCAGGGCTGCAACATTATCTTGTATTCAATCTACTGGATAAATTAGCAGAAACATTAGTAGAACAGGTACTTTAAGCTAAACTTATCATATCCAGACCTGAAAATATTATATATGCAAATCAGTTTGTTGATTTAAAAAGAGGAAGAGGAACTAACCTGATGATACTGCTTTGAAGAAAAATGAGATCTCTCTTGTAGCTGATTGAGTTGAATCTGAGCCATGAACACAATTCTTTTGTAAATTCAGCCCACAAACAGCTCTAATGCTAAAATCAGAAAAAATCAATAATCAACATTGAATCCAACTGTTAAAAAGAAAAACACAAGTCTCACCCACATGAATATGACAGAAGAATCACAAACAGAAAGGAGAGAGATCACATCTCACAAGACAGCAGAATGGTTGGATGTATCTAACTTAATGGGCAATGTTTGGTCTGGCTAAAGAAGTTCGTAAAGGTTATAAATCTAAAGAAAACTGCACAAAAGACCAATGAGAACATATAGAACCTCAGAGGATCAGATATCTTAGCCTTCTGTGCATCAGTTGGCCCAATTAAAGCACGCCACTCAGCAACAGCATTTTCCTTCTCCAACACCATGACCACGACTGGACCACTGAATAAAACAATAATGTGAGGGAAAGAACTGGTTGAAAAATTGATACTTGCAACCCAAAAGGAAGCAGTCAAAGCAACTTAGTTATATATTGATCCTGTAAGTACTTTAGCAAGACAATAATTGACAATACATGATAAGACAAAACACGTGATAAGTTATGTACTAAACCTATGAGTAGTTTTTCCAGTAAAGGATTAACAATGTAAGATAAGAAAAATAAGTTACCTTGTCATGTATCTGATAAGATCAGAGAAAAAGCTTTTTGATGAGTGTTCAGCATAAAATCTTGATGCTGTTTTCTTGTCGAGTTGAGTGATCATTTCCTGGAAGATTTTAAACCCAGAATCTAGAATAACCTGCTTTATCCAATCAGTGTAGTTACCAGAAACTCCATCTGGCTTTATCATAGCTAATGTCTTCTCTTTTACTAAACCTCCTTTAATGAAGTACCTATATTGCTTGCAATAGTTAAGAACTGAATGTTAAGATAAACAAGAAGAGAGGAACCACAAATCCTAAATTAGAGGATAATATTAAGATGTAAATACTAAAAAGGAAAAAACAGAGATTGGATGTCTATAATGAAAGAGAATAATCAGAAATGTTCATGACCGAGTTTCTAAGATCCAGTTCTTTGGTCCTACCAGGCTATAACTCTGGCTTAAATATCAGAACAAATCTAGCAAAGAATCAAATAAATCCGTAAGTGAAAGGCCAGAATTCCTTATCCTATCGATCAAGTGATCCATTCCTAACAGTAGCAATACATACTCCTAAGCCAGTGTAAAATGTGGCATAAGTATGAAAACCAATAAACACCATGTAATATTCCGCATTCATGTTTGTGCGCCTTAGTAAATACATTAAAACGGAGATATTATTACCACCAATACTAATTTGAACCACTGAACTGAAGCTAAAACAAGAAATCCTCAATCCAACTGAATACTATATAGTCACAGGACAAAGCAAAAAGAAATAAAATCCATATATGAAAATAAAAGAAACTCGAGAGCAAACAAAAAAATCGCCAATCATAACTTGCCTTGACAAATAAAATATTTTTCTAAAAGAATTGTAATTCCTTACTGAAGTTACACTCACTTTGGAAGCTAAAGAAAGTCAAACAGAGTAAATAAGGCCAAAATAAGATCGGTTGCCACGAAATGTTCCTAGACGATGAAAAATTTTCCTGACATCCTCAGCAACGAAAAAGAACCGAATTAACTGCAAAGGAAAAAACTAGAAACCCTAGCTTCACTAACCTTGTCGGCAAGGAGACAGAAACGATAAGGAGACTAAGTAGGAATCTCGCTGCTAATGGAATCCCCCGACATGCCATCTGCAGGATTAAAAAAACATATATCGGCGATTACTATTATCACAATCACGAAGGCACGCAAAGCATCTTCTTCTGGGAAAACTATATAAGCAAGAAAAAAAAACCAGCAAAACATATTATTAACGTCATTAAAGTGATTACTCGGTAGTTTATGCTCTCCAAACACTCTACTTCGTTAATAAAACGTAAACTGAAACGAAATCTAATGAGCGTTATAGAACAATTTAGCTGCTGCTTCTTGCATCCAATAAGTTGAACCTTTAGTTTTCTACCTCGTGCTATTTTACTTTTTCTTTTTCTGTTCTTTCTTTTTGAAGTTCCATTTTCTTCTGTGGAAATAAAGAGTTCGTACCTGGAAGTAGAAAATAAAATAAAAATATTTACTCACGAAGCGCGAAAAATAAGGGCGGGAAAATGGAAGGATACCAAGACAATGGATCATGCGTTGCTTGCGTATCGTGCGTATAATAATAAATTAATTATACATAGAATTAATTATGTTACATAATAAGTTAATTATAGTAAAACAGAAATATTTTCACACAAATATAAAATTCAGCAATATGTAATTTTTTATAAGGTGAAAAGCGTATTAATTATCAAATTAAATAATAATGATAAAATTACTCGTGTAATAGTATGTATGTGTGTATGTAATGATATCTAAAACAATAGATTTACCATTAGAATAATGATATGCATATATGCGTATAGAGAAATTCATGGATGAAAGAACTGAACTTAGTTTATCAATTTACTCTAGAAGCCATTTAGTTTTAATTTTTTTGTTAGGTTTTATTGTAATTTTTGAAATTATCCGGATGTTTTATTAATTTTATAATACAATTATTTAATAATATTTTTTGCAATAATTTTATTAAATATTATATAATTTTTTTAACACCGAAAAAATCTTTAGTTGAGTTTTCATTGAAGTATTGAGGATTGTTTCAAAATATCAATTGGGTAACAAAAACCACTTGAATATGGATGTTTCAAGACAAAGGTTACAGTTACAAATGACTAAGATAAATGTAATGTTTACTTTATATATTAATTTATATGTCGATATAAATTTAAATTACGGTGGAGATCATTACGTAAAAAATAAAAAATAAATCAATTGGATCTAATAAGTAATTCCTGTAAGTTTTTTTTCTTTTTTTGGTGACAAGTAATTCTGTGGACTTGATTTATTAGTGAATATATTTATCAACTGAAACATAATTTCAAACTTCCGGTTTTCGTTCAAAAAACCAATAGGTTAAATGTTTATGGCCTATTTTTCCATCACATTTATACATAACATCGAAAAATAAAGCAACAGATCAAACAGTCATGAAGTGATACATCACTGATAGGTATACCTTTATAAACAGTGTGTGTACATATATATAGATTAATACATTATGTGCATATTAATTCTGATATGAGATGCTACCGAGTTTTACGATAATCCTTGAAGGGTTGTCCAAGAAAGCATAAATACATCATCAAAAAGTTCAGCCCCAAAGATCGAAGCAGCAATTTAGACACTCAAAACAAGCAAGGCCGGCACAGAGTTGTGTGTATACAATTATGCATTGATCATTCATGTAGGAGCAAGACTGGATGAAGCACATGCAACAAACGCGATCAAGCAACCGACTGCAACAGCTAGTAGCAGCCTTAACCAAAATCTGTGCACCTTCAGGTGATTTTGGTTCCTCCTTTCCTGGAGGGAAATTCTTAGCAGTTCCAATCAGGTTGCCAAAGCCGACACCTAGGCTTCCCAGCAAAATCATTTTCTGGCTACTCATGTCAATCTTCTTCTGCAGATTGATTTTCCCAAGTACCTGAAGTAATAGTGGATTCGAGGAATTAATTTTTTAGCAGATTGGTATAGATGATAAAACATAATAATTGTACTCAACCTGCTGAGAAATAGAAAAAAAAAAAAAACAGGTTTCCTTGCCGGCTAAACATAAAAGAATCCATTAAAAACCTTCAACTATATATAGTTTCCAACGGTTTGCTATCGAGACGTACAAAATGATCAAGTATACCTCTTTTAGTAGCATCGGTTCGGCTACTTTTTTCCCATTTTCAATTTCAGACTTGAGGAATACCATATTGGTGTATTCAGATGGAAATCCTGTTTGTAAGCTAATTTTTGCAACCTATGACAAATAGTTAATGAAGTTAACAATAATGGAAAAATCAGACTTGCAAAAAGTAACAACATTATCAGCCTTTCATTAGCCCCATATAAGAAGTACTTGCTGAGACCCAATCATGAAAACATGAGTAGTGCATCACAATATGGTTTCTCATTGCTGCAAATATAACCTCCTATTAGTCATGTATACTAGCCAAAACCGAGTATTTCTTTGGTTTTTGTGTTTCACTGAAGGAATCATTTAAACCAACTTTGTTGAATTGAATATGACTTCAATCTAATTGAGCTCCATAGTTAATCATAGTGTCAATGAATTCAAAGACAAACCTTTTCTTCAAGCTCTTTACTTCCTGAGAACCATGCATGAGCTGTGAGGATATCAATTTGTCTCTTTGCAAGAACCTGTCAGAGTAAAAGAAAAGAAATATCAGAAGGTACATCACCACATGGTGAGTTTCAAAATTATCTACTTCCATGGTAGTATTTTGTGTCGATGAAGATTTTAGTCCAGAGGACAGGTAGTTATCTCTTGCTAATGATCTATGATAAGCAACTGCATTCCCATGGACACCTGATGTGTTTTAAACATATTATCAAAACGAATTAGTTTGAGCAATCAAATAATACCTAGGGCATGGGAAGCAAGCTTTACTGTTTTTTTTTTTCTTCCGAGAGAAGCCTAGGTAGCTTATATATTCTAAAGATTAGGATAAGCTAGAAATCTGAAATACACTTTGACTGCACCTGAAATAAAGTAACTGGCTAATCATCGTTTAGTGAACAAACAAAATGTTTTCCCTATTCAAATTGAACACGTAGCATAGCTGAAGAAAGTGAACTGTATTTTAATGTTAACCTACTGCACAAATAATAACCACTAGCTCTTTTTGGAAGTTCTTTTAGAAAAATTCTGAACTCAAAAAATTTGAAACACTACCTTGTCAAGAGGTATTTCCTTTGTCCTCTGCACTTTTAGCTCAGTTGTGAATTCATTCATATCTCCCATGATACCACTTACTTTAACAGAGTCTAAAAAGTCTCCTTCATATCTACCTGATATAATCAATGGACATCCAGATGTAAGGTCTGGAGTAAGGAATGGAAACAACTGCAATAACCACAGAGTACAATACATCACTATATATCGCCAGATCCATCGTATTAGAAAAAACTAAAAATACCCATTTTCGTGGCATAGAAAATCATGCTACTAGGTTTAATCCTGATGCACAACCAAAATTTAAATAATTTAACTCATGATGATAATACAGATTTACTCTTGGGATACCTCAATGGAATCAAGGTGTTTCAATGCATCCACCACTATATTGGCTGCAATGACCGAAGAAGCAGCAGTAAATAATCTCTGCATTCTGAATTCAACTGAATCTGGCAAAGCAGAAAGAAATATATGAGAGACCATAAATGAGTATATGACATATTCAAATGGGTCCACCATAAATGAGCATATGACATATTTAAATCAGTCCATTGGATAGAAGAAAGGAAATCTTCATGAACAGATCACATGCTCAGTGCTAAGAACAACCTAACTTAATTTTATAAATGCTCGAGGAAGTTCAAAATTTTTCGCCTCCAAAAGTCAGATAGCAGATCACAGAATCTCAACTTTGAAATAGCATGTTAACTAAATGTAACAAAAATCATCCAAGCATCAGTATCAAAAGTTTCATGCTTTACCATTAGAAAATATTCGTAGCAGTTAACTTGAAATATCACCTTAGCACATGATCATATTGGTCTAAGAACAAGATTAACTACTACAAAAGAAAAAGAAAGAAATGGTGTAGTAACCTGCATCATATGCACTCTCATAGTGTCCCCGTCCAAGTTGGGCTAGCATTTGCAAGAAGTAATGGTTGCAATATAAACCTAGGAAGAATTACAAACATAATAAGTCCATAGATTTGCCGGAAAAAAAGTATAAATGGTGCAAGGGAACAGATACAGTTTCTATATCTTGATATGGAATGATAAAAGCTGCAAGAACTAGAGATATCACATCCATCAGAAGTTATGAGTGGCATAAGATGTGATCCAACCGGATAAAACTGGAAACATTATTTGATTTTGTGCAGCAAACAATGGACCATAAATCAGTTTGATCTACTTGATAACTAGGTCAGATACACCTTGTAACATCTAATTAAAAAAGAAGACAGTCTTTTTTTTTTTAGTAGAAATTTATACATTTTTATAATTATATGACATGTGCTTATCAATAACAACACAATCAATAATACCACGATCTCCTAACGAGGACATATGGGATGCACAGGCCCTAGAACCTACAGCTATGAGGTATATAAGTGTCAACCATCCAACTAAGGGATGGCTAGTCTACGACATTGAAGTGTGAACTTCACTAAATTACATTACGTATGTTTCTCTGTTCAATTTGCTGTACTCTACTTAAAAGTAGATGCGTGAACATAGCTTTTTTTGGTTGGGGTTGGAGGGGTCAGGGGTTGTAAGAGACTGAGAATTTGTGGAATATTTGCTTTTCTATCTGTAATTCATATACTTAAGAGCCAGTCCACATGATGTTATCAAGTCAAACAAGTTATGAATAGTTTAAAACTACGGCAGTAAAATATTGGTGAAACATAAACCCTTAGACTCATTACCAATGCCAAATGTGCAAATTCGAGGAGTAGTTGATCTTTCACTTGTGAGGTAGCTTTTCATTACATTGCAAACTTCTATTTCATCCTCAACAGCCCCATCCGTTATCAGGAAGATTAAAGGAATTGTATCAGTAGTTTCTCCCAAAAGCTTCATTGCCTAAAGTAAAGCAGATCAGGTTAGAAAAGATAAATAACAAGCTAAGACATTTATCTTGTTAAACACTTATTTCCTTGAAATTTTTCATTATTATTCTTTTTCCATTACCTACTCACTAAAAGAGCGGAATAAAATAATAAAAAAATATATAAAGAAAGGAAGGAAAACATAATGCAAAGGAATTCTTTTAGTGGATATTTGTGAGATGCACCTGTTGAAGGGGAAGCAAAATGTTGGTTCCATCACCAACTAGTAAATTGTTACTGAGCCATTGAGTAGCATTTGCAATTTTTTCTTGGGTAGCCAACTCCATAGATGAGGAAAATGAATAGATCTCCTCATTGAAGCCAAGAATGTTAAATGAATCTTGTGGATTGAGCTTAGACAATGTAGCTATCAGTGCATTCTTTGCTTCATCAAGAGGGGCTCCTTCCATGCTCCGACTTATGTCAATCAGAAAAATCACTTCTCTTTTGAACACCTATTGATTCACTAGCATAGTGCAAAATTAAACATGTACAAGGTAGCTTATCAAAACAAGAAGGTTCAAGAATGCAGCTCCTAGTAGCAGCCTCATGCCCAGCCCTTTTAGCTTCCTAATTGCCCCTAGAAGTTGTAGTAGTCGTTGCACTTCAAATTGGTTTTCCTCTAGTTTAGCTTTTAAGTGATTTCTGGTCACAATGTTACATTTATCCTCTTTTCTAGTTTTTAATGCAAACTTGTTAACCTTTCTATTTTCTAAGGAAAGAATTGCTTGAAAGAAACTAAGGGAAACTCCTTTAAAGGGAAAAAAAGAAGAAAAATTGGGAAACCTTTCCTCACAAGGAAAAGAAAAGAAATTTTGCAATTGACATTGCTGCATGTTATTGTTTGTCCACATTATAATCAAACTGACATGTCATCATCAGAAGGCAATTACTAAAGTAATCCTCTGCAAAGAACCTAAGAAAAAATATATCTTCCTATAAATACATTTAATATCAAATATAAGTACTAATATAAAAATCATCCACACAGACCTTCCTGTGCTGATTAGCTCCTGGGAGCAGATAGAGGCAAAACATCTCTCTTTCATCAAAATCGAGTACAGATGGAGATTTCAAGAGCACACCACCAGTAAAGTCATTTGAAGAAATCTGTGACCACTTCAAGTTTAGTAAATATACATAATGCGTCCCTGTGCATAAGTTTATTAGAATATACGTTATTCAAATTCTCACACTATATGAACAACTGAAGTCCACATTTGACCATGCTGGTACTTCTGCCTCGTACAAGAAACTTAACTTCCCAACATTGTGATTTATCTCCTGCTTAACGAAACAATCAAATTATATCATATTATATCATTCTTGTTTTAAACTGATCAGAACTGAAAAACAATCGTGCACCTTCAACGGATGACTAGTACATTTGCATAAAATTTCTCTGCCAATGCCAGAATTCACATTTAAGAGTATCTTTTCTCTCTTAGAAAGTTGCTTCCCAACAGGAATGACATATGCTGGGAAACTAAAAGGTACATTGACCAAAAATTGACCATCCTGGTACAACAACCTCTGGGACCAATCAACTCTGATTGAAAGAAGAGAGCCTCCTCCAACCTAAAAGGTGAACGACATATGAGCATACTGGAAATGGTGGCAATAAACTGAAAACAAATAATTCAGAAAGCAAAGGAGTAATTAACTACCAATGGTATCTTTACTGTATATATGTGAGACTTCAAAAAGCCTCCATATCCACCTCCAGGTACTCTTTGGAGGTCTTTCACATCTTCTGTGGTCTTCAATATGGTATTATATGATCTTCCACTTCCATGAATATCAACCTCAACACCTAGAAGTGAACCCTGTTAGCCACATGATTATTTTTCTTGAGAACTTTAAGACAGTTGGCCTTAAATGATTACAACCAAAAAAGGAAAATAACATGTAAAACAATTGTATTCAATTATCAAATAAAAGGTTTCCATGAGCGTACTGCCATGGAATAACGACAAGATATTGCGTGTCTTCCACAACGTTTTTTATGCAAAAAGAAGAAAGACAACTGATTGCAGATCTTCTTTATGAGAACCGACGAAGCAAATATTTCTCAGAAGTAGTAAAAAGAAATTGAAATATTTCCCTTCCAAAAAATACTGCTAGGCCCCAGACGAGGAAAATAGAACCGAAAAAACTTTGATATTCTGCAAACGTCGATGTCTTGGTAGCCCAAAGTACGCATCATTTTTTCTTTCCATCTGACAAGGGACGCACAGTCCAGAGTCGAACATACACCCCGAGGAGAGTGGTGGAATTACCAACAATTCTAAATAAGTTCTAGATGACGACGACATGAATTTAGTTGTTGTTGAAGTACCCTTATAGGCTAACAAAAAAAGAAAAGAAAAACGGACTAGCTAGCGTAACCACTCTAATTATATTTGCATCATATGCAAAACTTGTTTTATCAACAAATAAACTGGTCAAAGAATTCTACCAATCAAATGGGTTAACTATACAAATTAGCAGTTAAAATTTTGAAGGAAATTGACATCAAATCTGCCTTCGCTTGAAACTAGTGGATTTCCGTTTCGGCCTAAGGACTAAAGATAAATTAGAAGAAGAAAAAATTAATCAATCAGAAGTTTTCAGAGCGGCAAAAGAAAAAGGAAGAAAAGACGCCAAGAAAATTCATTTTCATTGCTGCTTAAATGCTATGACGGTCAAAGTCTCTGTATACCTTCTCTCCCAATGGCACCGCAATGCAGCAATCGCACCTCTCGCCAGCCTTGATGCAATGCACGCGCCATTCACCTTTAACCGTCAAGAAGGCTGTGTCCAGCCAGCAGTCGACTTCCATCTGGACGCCTCGCATATGCAGCGGCACCAGAGCAGGCGGTTCGCACCTCCCGTGAACGTATGGTTGGTAGCTCGGAACGTCCGGGTTGTCCACCGAGGCAGGCTCCGAAACCGCCGCGTAAACCATCACTGCCGTGGGAAGCAAACTGTCTGGAGAAGATTTCGCCGGCACGGGCTCCGGCAACGGAGGCATCTTCACATCCTTGCCATAATATATCCGTCTCGAGAGCATGAGTCCATACTCCGCGGAGCTCGCAAAGTCGCTGGACATCCCTCCTCTGGAATTTTCTGTCCGTGCAGAGAGAAAATTGAAGGTAAGGTTCAGGTTCAGGGATTATTCGTGATGAGACAGAGAGACTATTTTCGAATATTGAAAATGAGAAGACATGGAAAGAAAGAGTAACATACGAAGAACTCCGTTATACATCTTCGGTTTCTGCTGTGCTTTGAAATGCAGTTAAATAGCCCGGCTGTTGAAGACGAAGAGGTCCGTTTGTAATTACTGGAGGAAACAAAACTTACTAGTAACGGACCAATGATAAATCGACACGTACGCTATTCACTGAAGCTGTCAACGAATAAGGCAATTTTGACTATAGACTACAGGGTAGGCATGTTGTCGGCTGTGGGCTCCACTTATGGGAGAAAATCAGTGCACTGTTTGAAAATAGATAAACCAATTAAAGCATGCCACGTGACAGGCAGTGGTACCAAATTCTGTTCTTTTTATTTTTGTCATGGATTATGGCATCGGTTTAATGCCAAAACAGGGTGGTGCCCGTTTCTTAATCAGAAAGTTGGAACCAAATAATCTTATATTAATAACTTCATTTAAAGAAGTCTTAATCAGTCTAGCTTTTTAAAATATATGTTTATAATTTTAATAATAAAACATTAAATGTGTGGACAATTATTTAATTGTGGATGAAAAATGTTTATGCTAATTTCTTTTTTTTTTTTGTTTGGAAAATAAATTATTAAGTAAAAGGGGAAAGTAACTAAAATTTAATAAGAAATAATGAATCTATCATATTACTGTTATCCACAGTTAAATCAATAAACATATATACTATAGCTAGTAAATTTAATGACAATAATACATTAGAAAAATAAATAAATATTGGGTATTTAACTAGTTATAAAAAAAATTATAATTAATTGTAAACATTTTATAAAAAAAAAAAAAAACATTAGGAGATTCCAACTAATCTATTTATGATTATGAATATGAAGCAGAGAGAAAGTCAACGAGTGGAAAAATTATTAGGGATTATAATGAGATTAAGAAACATCATTATTTCTCTTGCTTTATTTCGTACTAAATATAATTTATTGGGGGATAAATATACATGATAGATGGAAGGTATAAATAAATAAATAAATAAACAAAATTATTTAGTTATATTTAAAATTTATGTCGAATGGTTTTTAAAATTTTATTTCAAAATAAAAGATTAGAAGGTTTATATCTAAATATATAATATAAATTAAATTATAATAATTTATATAAGTTTTTACTAACTTTAATAAATTACTAAAATTAACATAAAAATTATATTAAAAAGTTTTAGTATTTTTTGGAGATATTATTACCATTATTATTAGAGTGTCTGCCGTCCATTTACTGGAGACATAATTAGCATTATAGCGAGGACCATCGTCGTCTCTCGTGGGCCCCCGATCATCGACCTCAGCGCTCACGAGAATTAGGAGGGTTCCCTTCATGATTGATTGCGGGGAAAACAAAGTTCTTTGCTTTTCATTTTTTTTTTTTTTTACTTTCAAAACGACAAAGTACTCTGTCGTTGTCTGTTTGGTTTTATAATAAAATATTAGACTAAATTGAGATTTGGTTAGAAATTTTGGACACTCTTAATGGGACCCATAGAGATTCCTCCACTGTCAGTTGTCAAAACGTCGCCATTTCGACCTTCTCATCGTTAATATTTGATTAAATATATATATATATATATATTTATGTATATGTAAAATTATAAATAATAGGCTAAGTACTCTATTTTATCACCAAAATTGTTCGCTGATTTTAGAATTTGTTAAGACTATATCGAATGCTAATTAAGAGTCTGATATTTTTTTTATTCAATCCATTCTGAATTAAAATAAATTATTTTTTAATTTATTAATTAAATATTAAAAATAAATTTATCTAAAACTATATATTTGGATGATGAGATTAAAATTAACTATTTTTTTTTATTTTTATTTTTAGTATGTAAATTACTGAATCAAATAATATTTAATATGATTTAATTTTGACAGTTTAATTCAAATTTTTAGTATAATCTAAAAATTCACGTCCTTACTTTTTAATTTCTATTTTTTAGTTAATCAACATTTTAAATTTATTTTAGGGGTTTCTTGTGGTATGAAGTAAAGAAAAGCACATGGCTACCTAATTCGGGTTTTAGCTGTTAAGGGTTCTTAATTTGTTTGTTAAGGCAGAATCCGGATAAGAGTTGACGGGGAGATAATTCAGTTTAATTATTTTAATCCAATGTTCTTATCTTTACCTACATAACTAACACAAGAACAAGATAAAGGCACGATATTAATAATAAAAACTAGCCCATAACTTTTTACACAAAAATGATAGGTTAGTGTTATTAATTAATTATGATTATCATAATCAAGAGAATTTATTTATTATATTTTTTTTATTTATTAATTCATGTTAATTATCGTATCTCTGTTAATTAAACTATTTATATTAAATAATATGTTAAAATATTTAAGTTATATTTTAATATTATAAATTTTAATTTTACTAAATAGGTAGATCCTGCTATTTTACGAACTTATGGTGACCTGACTTTCGCGTTTATTTAAAAAACGAAACAAATGAATAGAATCCACATCCAAATGGATCCCACATAATCCGGTTCTTGCAGAAAGACATGAACATTGTGATGCCACATGCGATATAAATTGAAGTAGCCTAATAACTAATGCATACGCCACGTGGTACTAATTAATGTCGCGCCCTGCAATAACAATACCAAACAACATCTTTGCCCTTCTTGGTTTCTCTTATAGAGGCAAACGTCAATGCAAGCACAAATTTGGGCAAGAAATTTAAGACAACCCCCCCAAAAAAAAAATAAAATAAATTAAACATTATATTAAAATTCTAGAGTCGATTAATGATGTATTATATTGTATGGTTTGGGGAGGATTTCATTTAATAAAATTGATTGTGGGTTTAATTTTTGCTTTTATTTACAATTTATATCAAAACAATTTGAGAATTAAAATATCACATTAAGATTTAAAATAACAGTTTAATTTTTAAATAAAATAAAATAAAAAAATTTGAGAAGAAATATTTAAATAACTTGGTTAAGTTTTGATCCTTATATATTTTAATACATATTTTTGTTCATTAGGTT
Organism: Carica papaya; assembly: GCF_054855325.1. NCBI lineage: Eukaryota > Viridiplantae > Streptophyta > Magnoliopsida > Brassicales > Caricaceae > Carica > Carica papaya. Next base: position 24,134,163 of record NC_142312.1, on the reverse strand, counting down.
TTATATCTATTTGAAAAGTATAAGCTTTATATATTTTTAATGAAAAAAAAAATAAAATAATTATATCGTATACAATCCACCAATTAAGAAGGGCCTTCGCATCAGAATATTTCACGATCAATGAAAACAATCAGAATCCATTAAGATAGTTTCCCATTAAGTAAAATATATTAAAATAACATAAGAACCAGAACTATGGATTCCTTAGGGTAGAAATTGGATGCTTATATTTCAAAATGTTAGTCAATTTTTGACCATAAGAAAAATTGTAGTGCAGGGTAATGACTACTCCTGCATGCTAAGACTACTAATACTAATATAATAATTAGAATTATTATAATTTTTTACTAACGGAAAATTAACCAAAAAGAATACCAAGAGTAAGTACTTTAACCATGACAGTGAACTTACGATATCTTCTGTTTTTTTTTTTCTTTTTTGAAATAAAAACTTGTGATCTTTTGATAGTAAGTTCTTTGCAAGAACCCTTATCCCTCCCTTTACAACTACCAATTTTCTATCCAAAAAATCAACTCATGAGGAAAGCACCTTTCTGAATGGAATTCTGTATCCACAAGCTACCTCGTAGCAGTCAGGCCAAAACTTGCTGCAGAGCAACTAAAGTATAGGTTCGTCTGTAAAACATTGTCATTAATTAAATTAGCACCTTTGGTCGTTGGACTTTCTCAAAATGGGATGCAATTCTGTATTTAAATTTCGGAGAGCAAGAAAATTCTAAAATGATGATAAGGACACTTTTATTCTAAGGTTACATACCATCATTATCATCTTCCATGTTGTAATCATCTTCATCATCATCAAAATCAATGTTCTGCAAGATTGTTAAGGGCATTAGACAAAATTCACCTTCTTTTACCAAAAGAGAGATCTTTCTAAACAATAATATGTTTCAAAACTTTCCGAATATGTCTTGCAAGTGCATAACAAATTATTCATCTGTACAAATTCATATATGCAGACATGTTAAAATGCTACGTGGAAATTCAGAAACCTCTTCAAATGCACAGAGATATAAGCCTATAGAACAGAGAAAGATGAGATCAAAATCAACAAAAGCAAAATGCATTCTCAGGAGAACCTGATTATAATCTCCATCGTCACTGTATTCCTCTTCGTCCTCGGGTCCTCCATCTTCATCTTCATCCTCATCTTCACCTTCTTTCTTTTCCTTCCCATCTTTATCCTCTTGGCCCTAGAGGACAAGGTGTGAAAAATAATAATGAATTTAATGAAGTAACAAGCATCAATTTCTTCGAGAAGAAAATGATGAAGTATGAAGCACCTCATGGAAAAAAAGAAAACACATTACATGGCAGATGATATGACTTAAATGGCAAAAAGAATAGGGCATACAAAATTTCATTTGGTAGGCCCTTTCACATCTTACAGATGTAGTTTTCAATTACTTAATGCTTGAAACTGAGTTGCAAACTACAAAATTTTACCTGATGCTTCTGTTCAAGCTTCTCGAAAAGGTCTAATTTCTGCAGGTCTGTAACAAATATGAATCACCTATATTAGTTTGATTAAACATCTAAAGCTTATGCTGCATCTCTTGAAAAATCTGTAGAAACTGGCCTATGCTGTAAGTGTGAGACTCTAAAGAGTAATGGCTTAGATGAGCAATCTCCCTATATCACAAACTAAACATCCAAATTTAAGCATTCATATTTGCTAACAAAAAACATGAAAGTCTAATATTAGCTAAAGCACAAGGAATGTCATCAAGGCGTACCACTCAATGGACAAAATAGTTAATTTGAAGTTAAATGACAAAATGCAATAGGTGCCTTCGACATTATTTATGCCATTAAGTATCTGTAAGAGGTATTGTAAAAGTGGGGATGGAAACTATGAGAACAATGCGGGCTATCACAACATACCTGCATCTGGATGCCAACGTACTTTTTTCAAATGTCGCTGCTCCCTCCTTGATTCTGAAATTTTATCACATCAGATTTCCCAAAACTATCAATAAAGGATGGAATATGATAAAACCTGTCTATAACACATTTTGTCAAGAGCAAAACTCAATTGTTATTGTAAGTTGTCAGACCTCCAATGAGCTCTTTAGGAAAATTATGATATCCGAGCTGTAGAAATTGATAAAGCGACTTGCGTCTTGACGTGATCTTTGGCTTCCCTATGTCAGTATATCTCTCGATGCCCATGCTTTGGCTCTCTGATATCATATCCATAAAAAAATTGATTTGACATTCTTAATTTCAGAAAAGGAGAACAAATGTTTCTTTTATCCACACAAATTTTTCATGAAAAAGAAAGAAATATTTTTAGATAAGGTGAAAAAAGGACATAAGAGAATGTTTATTCACAAAATCAGCATAAAGATAGAGTGTAGATATTTGTTCCAGGCAGAGGAACATGCAAGATAATAGTAATTTTATAATGTGAAAATCACTGGAAATTCACACACGACAAGTTAAAAAGTTCCAGTGATTAACTTCCAAAATGATTGAAAGGCCTCACAAGTAGGAAGCAACACAGTTACATGAACTATCCTTTGATAAGAATTTACATAACTAACGTACTAACCAATAATAAGAGTTAGGATTAAAGATTATAGTTCACCAACACAAAGAACTAGAATGTTGATTTAGTCAGTCAATAAAACAGTTCAAGTCACACTTATCCTTGCATTTCTGCAACCTATTGAATTACGATAAAAGCTTATTTTTATAATAGAATGTGTTGAAGCAAAAATAAATCTAATATTACCTGCTACCACGTTGAAATTCTAGTTGAAACTGTTAAACAATAAGGTAACATTACTCACTCCTAACTTTTTGCATACACTTTGTTTAACTTTATTCAACAGATGTCAACCCAAAAATGCAAATAAGGTCTGTTACGTAGCAGCCGATTCTCTAATTTTATTTTTTTATTTAGAGGATGTTTGGGATTGCTTATTTGCTGCTAATAAACAGTTTTAAGCATATCTTTCTTATTTCTGTGTTTGATAACATAAAAAATATGGTGTTTATGGGGTTATGAATAGTGACTATCGAAAAGGTAGAAAATAATCTATATGTAAAAAAAGGTATAAAGTAACTAAACTTTTATGTTCTTATTTTTCTATCTCAATAATTTACTTATTACCATCCGCATGCCCTCTTAAAATTAATAAAATATACAGTAATATAAAGATAAAATATTTTTATTAAACACACATATTTTTGTTAACTTTCTTACTAAACACAATTATTTACTGTCTACGATCAAGATTTCATCCAAACATGTAACTGCTTATTTTCTAAGTAATTATTTAGCTGCTTTAATAACTTTTATTTTGAATATAACTGCTTTAATAACTTAAAGCACCCTATAACTTCTAATACACTTTCAGCAATCCCAAACACCTTTTTAATAACAATAATCCATCTACTAGGAAAACATGTTAGGTGTCATTGCCAACAAAAATTTTAACCCAAATTGAGGCCTATCCTCTTATTAATTACAGTCCAACTTATTCACAGAAAGAGAAACAAAGGAGAGGAAATAATATGCTTACCCTTTGAAACATTATCTTCAAGAAAGTAAGGAGAGGATTTCCAATAATTTTGCAGTCTTGAATTCCAAATAATTAAGTTTTTATCTTCAGGAACCTCTTTAGTTTGACTGTCAGGTAATTCAATTTCCTACAATTAAACCAGGAGAAAAAGAAAAAGAAACAAAATCAACAACTACCTGACACTTGCACTTTTTTTTAGAAGGTTGAACTTACAAAACACACAATTCTAAACATGTGGCAGTCAGCACAACTAATATCAATGCCTATTTCATGTACATTTGACTTTTGATGCCCAAAAGTTATCGCTTTTATCCTGTTAACACGGTTAGAATTAAGAGTCTAACAAAAGATGTCGATAAACCATATTGCAATGCCCAAATGACAGCTGTAAATTCATGTACAGAAAAATCAGATGGAGTAAGAAAAGAAAGAGACTGTTGCTATTTTAGGATCAAAGTCTGTTTTGGCATCATCCAGCCAAAGAAAATACTATCCCAAATGTGGTAAACATGGGTTAACCATAGTTAATTATCTCGCTACTTGACTACTGAACACAAGTTCAACTCAAGCAGGGACAAATTTAGGCAATGCCAAAGATATTATGTGCTAAAACAAATTTCTCAATGAAGCAGATAACTAAAAACTCACAGGAAAGATCTCAAATGGCTCCTGCTTAGCATAGCCAAAACCACCACCACGACCTCCATATCCTCGTCCCCGCCCACGTCCCCTAAATGCCATCTCTGGAAGAAAAGGCTATATTAGCAATCGTAGGAAAAGAATGTTATATACAGCAGTTAACACATAGTCAGTTAGGAAAAATCAAAGTAATCTTCATTTTCAAGACACAAATCAACTATATCGCGCTGCTATAACAAACTCAACTATGTGAAAACTTTTTATGGATGATTTTGGTCATAATCCAAATTGAGTCACGACTGGCAACAAGGTACGGGTAGGCCTACCTTTGTGAATATACTATACTCACTACTATAACAAAGGATCAACTCAACTATAATGCAAATTCTATTTAGTAACAACTCAACTAGGAGTCATCACTAACCCTAATTAAGTAGGTGTCAAGACACTGAATATAAACTAGGCTGAAAACACTAAAAAACTCGGGCAGATGAAAGGTTTCAGGTTGGCTGTTAACAGATTTAAAGGGCTAAAGGAAACATGATTCAGAGAATAAAACAGGAATGCATTATCTCATGTACTGTACCAGTAAATAACAACCACCATAAAGTTCAGAAAACTAAAAGGAAATAACTGACCAGCAACCTCCATTCAGTCTCTAGTAGCAAATACTATAATCTCATTTATGTTCGAAGATAAAAATACAGATTAATTAAAAATTTAACAGATTAAACAGCAAAAATAAACAAGTAACCCAATGATACCGTTTTCAGCTTTGCTTCTCTGTTTCTTGTTCTCGCTTCCCTTCTCTGTTTTTCCTTATCCTTCTTTGATCACTTCCTTTCTTGCTTCTCCTTCCCCTGTTCTCTTTTTCCCTTACAAGAATTCCTAAAGTCTATTCTTTCCTCAAACCTTATGGTCTCTCTAATCTGCTCCTCCCTCTTCGCTCACTCGGTTCCCTCTCGTCTCTCCTTACACAAACCCGAAAGCTTTCCTCCTCTCCATTCGTTCTCAATCCTTCCAAAAAGCCAGCAACCCTCTCTCTCCTCTTCTTCGTTCTGACTCTCTTCAATTCGAAACACGCTCTCTGTCTTCGCCAGAGCTCCAGTTCTCTCTGGCTTCTTACACTTTCAGCTGCATCAGGGAAACCCAAGAAATGCTCCAAAACAGAACCGTTTTGCAGATCTTGTTGGGCCTTTCCTGAGCCTAGTCTTGGTTTTGGTCCTTTCCATTTGGGCCGGATTGGATCCGTGCTAAGTTTCGGGTTCGGGTTAATTAAAAATTCGGATACCGAGTATTTTAGTAACTAACGTATATAATTAATCTCAACCTCCTAGATGTAAAGGTCTTAATCTTAATCCAATCTCGGGTCGGTTTCATAAAACCTCTGCTGTACATACGCGCTGCACCGTCACGGACCCACTCATCAACCGCCACGTATGTCCTAAGAAGCCTCAAACCCCAGGAAGTTGCTGCTGTAGCCTATAATCTTGTTATGGGAGAGAAGAAGAGCAGAGAGACGAAGCTTTTTGAGTATCTATCTTTTCGATTCCTTAAACTCGAAGGCATAAAAATCGAAATTCAGTCAAAATCGATCACTTCAGGTTTGTGAATAAATGCTATAATTCTCTCAGATTTAGGGAATTCTTTCACGGATACCTTTCACGATTTTATTGATCAAGTTTAGGGTATGAGGTTTGTTGTTTCTAGTTTTAAATTCTATGAACTTACAGATTATACAATTGTGTGCTGGTTTTTGGTTTTGCTTTAGATTGCAGTTAGATACTTCTTTTTTTGGCAGTCTGTGTTGGATTTTATCATTGCCAGAAAAGGGTAGGAACGAGAGTTTTTTCTTCTTTGATAAAATCTTTTAAAAAATTGTATCGTGAAGCTTTCTCCTGGAAGCTGTTGGCGTAGGACTGAGGATTCAATGTGATTTTCTTTAGTTTTCCTTCTCCTTTTTCTCATAACATTCAACCTTAGGTTACTCCTTAGATGATTTTTGCTACCTGGTATCCTAATCTATTTGGTACCTCAAGGGTGCACCATTCCCCTCTAGATCTTTGATAATAACATAAACGATATTTGGAAAATACATTCTAGCGTGTTTTGGGGATTTAAAATAATGTCAAGTTCCATGATGTTTGATTAAGCTAGTAATAAGGTATTCCTACTTGAAATTCTTGCATAAATTTTTGGGTTTATCATTTTTTTTGGGTAGATTGAATGCAAGTGGATCGCCTTATTTTATTTATATTTAAGACTAAAATCTATAAGGTGCTGGTCTAATAGTCTATATGAATGAATTATGATTGTTTTCTTTTTTCTTTTTGCTTTTTGATCAGGGATAAACTCATGGCAACTGCTACTATGGCAACAGCAGCTGGTGCAGCTGCTGCTCTCTTGTATTATACGTTGAATCGGAAGTTACGGATGAGGACACCCCATGACGATGAAAATAGTGATGATGCAGCGACTCATGCCCACTTGGGAATCGACCGTGTTTCACATAGGCTAATACAGGCTCCAGGGACTTGGTTGGAAACAATTTCAACTTTATCGGAGACTCTTCGGTTTACTTACTCTGAAACTCTAGGGAAGTGGCCTATTGGAGATTTGGCTTTTGGGATCAATTTTCTGCTGAAGAGGCAGGTAGGTTTCTTTCATGTTTCTTGCAGCTTTTCCACGTCACTAACATGCATATATTTTGTACCGAGCTTGAACTTAGAGAATCCAATAGGAACTGTTCTGAATATGGTGTCTTTGTACCAATATCTTTGCTTGTATTGTAATTTGCTCAATCTTTGGAATAATCACATAGCCATAAAAGGGGAGGCAAAAGAAGTAGGATGCTAGGTGTGGCATACCACTCCTTCTTGAAGTTTAACTCTGACTCAGTTAGTTCTATTTAACTGGCATTTTTAATAGAAATTTACAGGCAGTGGTTTAGTCTTGGTCGATGGGAACCTTGTCAGAAGTTGACTAATTGATATTTTTTTATGAAAAATAACCAATGACTATCATAGTTCTGAATACGATTTCTGAATACAATTTTATGTTCACACAGAATCAAGTTGGGGAGTTGATCCTCATCAAAATGTCTGGCCTTGGATGTTGTTGAAGGCTGAAATACCTTATATTCTGAAAGGCTTCTGTTCTTCGCTCCACCTTGTAGAACCTCTAATTGTTGTGCCAGGTTTACACCTATGCACATTACATAACATTTTGAATCACACAAAAAGCTCTGACAGTACGTGATGAAGGATGTGATTAAATCTTCATTTTTTATGTTTAGTTGATCATTTAACACATTTTTTAAAAGGTTGTATACCTTTTTTATCAAATAGGATATTTCTTCAATCATTGTATTAGTTTATGTCATGCTTGCTGCAGCCTTGGATACCAAAAGAACTTGGAATAATTTTGCTCTCCATGCTTATCTCTCTCTTAAAAAAATTCTGACGTATAGGTAAAATAATTTCCAGGGAAACTTACATGTTGGCAGTGTATTCGGTGGGGATGATAGTCCACAGATGAAAGGAGTGGAGATTATTGCTGAACTTAAATATTTGTTGAACTTGTTGACACTATGTTGGCATTTTTCCAAAAAACCTTTTCCTTTATTTCTGGAGGAGACTGGTTATGCAGAAGCAGATGTTCTTCTGCAGGAACCCAAAGCGGGAGTGAGTAATCTCAAACTTGAATATTTTGCCCTGTCATTTAATTTGTTGATTCTTTTTCCAGAAGGTCATAATGGTGTGAATATATGCTAGGAAGTTTGTTTTAGTCTGCTCTATTCTTGAATGAGATGCAACTGGCTAAATGACTGTTAGGAATTTTTTACTGGCACAGGATACCGCCACCCACTTGTAAATCTAGGGATTGATTGATGTGATCCCATAAGGACGGATCATCGAACAACCTTATTGCAATTCAAAGGATTAATTAATTGCATAAACATGAAACTTGGAACTAATTTAAATATGAACTTTTTGCAGATATTGAAGCCAGCTTTTACAATTTTAGTTGATCACAAAACTAAATGTTTTCTCTTGCTGATTCGTGGAACACATAGCATCAAGGACACTTTGACAGCTGCAACTGGGGCAGTAGTACCATTCCATCACACTGTTGTGCATGAGGGAGGAGTCAGCAATTTAGTTTTAGGTTATGCGCACTGTGGTATGGTTGCAGCTGCCCGGTGGATAGCTAAGCTTGCTACTCCTTGCCTTATTAAGGCACTTGACCAGTATCCTGGTTATAAAGTTAAGGTAGGTAATGGTTTATTTGGAATTTGTTAATTGCTTGCCGTTGTTAGTTTAAATTATGAAGTAGGCAACTTAACTAATATCTAAACCAAACTCGTTGGAGTCAGCTACATGAATCTTATTCTTCCATTCAGTTAATTTAAATTAATGTTCAGTGAACTGCTGTGGTATTTATTTTTTGCTTAAGCAATTGCTGCATATTGTAGTCTCTTGTTTTCTGCTCTCACTTCGTTTTATCATAGAACACACTTGGCTTTTTGTGGAAAGATAGAGCATCACCAGGCATACGCTATATACTCAAACCCAATTTATCCTCTATCCATGCTAGCTCCCCTTATGGGAATGGATTCACAAAAGAACTGCTGATTATGTTTCGAGCCATCTAATTTGTGATGTTCTTAAAACTGCTGCATTATACATTTGCTTGAAACTGTAAGTATTGAGGTTCCAGTATGTACCATCTCTTGTTTCATTGGCACATTTAATGCTCAGTTGTTAGGCTGGTTTATTCCCTTGCCTTTTTTCAGATTCTAGCAAGATTATAAATATAAGAATAAAACATCTACCTTCCACACATAAGAATAAATTTTGCACCTTCCATGTCATGTTTGTTTATGATAACTTTATTATGACCTTATTGGCTTTAACATTCTAGTTTCATACTATCTATCTGTACTTTCTGGGCTACAACTTCCAGGACTTGATTTAGTCATCACTGCATTAGTTATTCTCTTAAGTTTTTACTATAAAATAAATCAGAAATAGTTCTTACGTGAGTGAAAATATAACCATCAGCTATTTAGCTTAGGGCTTTTGGAGATGGCAAATACTTAAGCATTCAAATATAACCATCAACAGATTATAAATTCTGAAATTATAGTCTCTAAAATGAGTAAGAGTTATTATTGTTTTATTTTAACAGATTGTTGGACACTCCTTGGGTGGTGGCACTGCAGCACTTTTGACATATGTGTTGCGGGAGCGGAAGGAATTGTCTACAGCTACCTGTGTTACATTTGCACCTGGTAAGTATTCCCTGTCCACCATTTCTATGAACACCTATCTCATCTAAGTTCCTATTCCCTAATCATGAGCGTGTTTGTGTGCATGTATACATATAATGTTCATTCAACTGATTCCATCTACTGTTTGCAGGTGCTTGTATGACTTGGGAATTGGCTGAATCAGGGAGTGATTTCATTATTTCTGTAATCAATGGAGCTGACTTAGTGCCTACATTCTCAGCTGCTTCAGTGGATGATTTGCGTGCTGAGGTTATGCTCTTGACTCTGTTATTTCCAACTTTATTTTTTTACGAGTTATATTATGAATTGATACACTATGTTTCCTTCAAAGGTTAAGTCTCGTACTTGTGAGTAAACAGCTGTAATTCTTGTATTTCAGTGGTATCAATAGTATTTCTTGTATGTATTTGTTAATATTAGTTTTTAGGATGTAGACCTGGATGACGGCTAGATTCTCTAATTGTCCTCGGAATAAGTTTTTACTGTACTGAAGTTTATACTTCCTCTTTTCCTTCGTGACACCCCATAAGAATTTATATTGGATTGGTTCTAATCTCTTAGCCACGCTCACGAGGATCGTCATTAAAGACATGTAGTAAATGGGACTGTCAGCCATAGTATTTTGGAAAGAGTAAGCCTCCCCCTTTTAGAGAGAATGTTTCTTTTCACCCATCTAGTCTCTGTGCAAGCCTTGCCACCACAGAGTCCCACACTGAGACATATTTATATTTGGCCCCCAGCAGAAGTCCCAAATATTTAGTCGGCAATGGTACACACTTGGAATGCAAAATGGTAGCTAACCTGCTAGCATCCATCTCATCACCTAATCTCACCAGCTCAGGTTTGGCAATATTGATGTTGAGGCCTGATACAGCTTGGAAGCACAAAAACATACATCTAAGGTTGAGTAGGTCCTTCTCATCCTATTCATAAAGGATCCTTACAGATGCATACTCGATTTTCTCTTTTCTAGGTTTTGGGAACAAATTGTTTCCTAACATTCTGATATCTTTTTCGTAACAAACTTTGATAAGAAAGAGGAAAGAAAGTATTTTTTATGGAGAATAGCTCAATTAGTCGAATGGAGAAGAAATAGAGAATAGATTGAAATAATCAGGAAAAAACTGGTTTATCCAGTTAAGAAGTGTATCTTAGTAATATGTTCTTTTTTCTCTTCATGGTAGATGGTTAGGAATGGCAAGTGTGCTGGGGAGACCGAAGTTAAGGAAAGTTAGTTATCGCTACAACCTACCGCCCTAATATCATACTAAGGGTATGTTTGAGAATAGATGGAATTTTATGTGGAACTGGAACAACATATTTTAAATTCCCATAAAATTGATTGAATTTGGAATATATTGTTCAATTTTATAGAGAATTCCATAGGAATTCAATTTTTTTTTAATCTTTTTAAGTAGCACTTCTATTTCCTTTTAGTTAAAGTGTAGATTTACAAATGAATATCCATACAAATTTTTGATCTCTTTATAGCCTAAAAGAACATATCAAATTGTTTCCGTTATTATATTGAAAAAATTGTACTTGTTTTTACAGAGGGACTTATGAATACGGCTAACAAAAACAAAAACAGAATCTAATTAAACAGGGCATCAACTGTGATGGAACCTACTTATTAGGGCATTAACTATAAAGGGAAAGACCCTATTGTTATCTGATAGACTATACAGGTTATGTCTCTGTTATCTAACCATCAGAATTTTTTCAACATTTTCATTAGCTTGGACCAGTATATCTGCTTTTGTATAAATAGTGTAGCACTTGCTTGTTCTCGCCTCTAGGCACTTGACAAATGGAATGTTGCCATGAGCATTTCTATAAAAATGTTATCTTACCCACTTCCTCAGGTCACAGCATCTGCTTGGTTAAATGATCTGAGGAATCAGATTGAACGGACAAGAATTCTTAGCACTGTTTATCGTTCTGCTACAGCATTGGGTTCTCGACTTCCATCTATTGCCAGTGCTAGAGCAAAAGTTGCTGGGGCTGGGGCACTTTTGCGCCCCGTTTCTAATGGTACACAGGTAATCTCATTTCTGGAAATCAAATTTGTTTACTTTGAATTCCCCACTGCTTTTCTCATATTTTGTCCATTTTGGTTGATCTTTGTGATCATTCATATGTTTTGCTCAGAAGTTTGAGTAGGTTACAATATGGTGGCTACATTTAATTTTTTGCTGATGTATATAGGTTGTGATGAAGAGAGCACAGAGCATGGCGCAGTCTGCATGGGCACGTCCTGCCCTACGCTTGTCCTCTTGGTCATGCATGGGGCCTCGTCGTCGAGCAACTACTGCTTATTCAAATGCAGAAAGGAGGGAAAATTCCCCAGAATCTTTGTCAAACAGAACAGAGTCTTCTGAACCTCTAGTGATGTCTGCCAATGAAACTGCAATAGCTGCTGTGTGTCAAACTGTTGAACTTCCTTTATCTGTATCTGATGCAAGAGAGTGGGATTCAGAAATTGGATGTTCTTGTTCTGATGAAATACATCTGCATCCTGATGGAGTTTCTGATCTTGATGGCAATGAGGACCTCATGGACGATAATAATACATGCGGAGACCACATGACTGAAGTCGAGTTGTGGCAACAACTTGAGCATGATCTTCGCAGTACAACAGAAGGTGAAGAGGCTGATGTAGCAAGAGAAATAAGGGAAGAAGAAGAAGCTGCCATTGCAGAGGTTGGTGGGAACCACGCACAGAGTGATACGCCAGAAATGAAGGAAGTGCACAGATTTTTTCCTCCAGGAAAGATCATGCACATTGTTACCATTCATTGTGATAACAGAATCTCTGAAAGCGATACCCCCAGCTCAAGTGAATTGGATCACAGCCAGTCACTGGAAGATAGTAAGGTTGGGATTTTTCTTACACCACGATCGTTATACAGTAAATTGAGGCTGTCACAGACCATGATTAGTGATCATTTCATGCCAGTTTACAGAAGACAGATTGAAAGACTAATAAAGGAGCTTGAGGAAGAACAAGCTTCTGATGACAGGGGCCATAAATATACTGAAGATGTAGTTTTATAGAGAACTTTATTATTCCCCACTGGTTGATCATATTGAATTTGGGTTTTGGGTTTTTTCATTTTAATTGATTTAGAGTCCAAGCGTTCCATAAGATTTTCTGGGCTTCCTTATTTGGCGATGGAAATGCCCCTAGAAAGCAAATTGAAAATAAGCTAACCTACAGGGAAGATTTTTGGATACATGACATGATTATATTTGTAAAGTTGTAATATTCGGATTCGAAATTTGGTTCGAAATTAATTTTAAAATTAAAAGGATATATAAAAATATAATTTTTAAATTTTTATTTAATCTAAAATTAGAGAAAAAAAGATGAAATTGAAAATAATTTAAAAAAAAATATGTAAAAATTTAAATTTAAGGATATTTTTAAAAGAAAAATTAAAAAATTGAGAGTTAAAATGTAATTAAAAAAAATTGTGTCACGTAAGACCGTTTAGTCAGTAGTTCCGATGAATTGGAGTATACCGCGTAACAAGGCACGCTAACTCGGTACCACACGGGAGGCCACGCTGGCAATTAGTGTACCTGCAATCGGACAATCTGGATGCGTTCTCGCGAGCGTGGACGGTCCGGATCCGTTCCTTCAGGTGCGATCGAACGGTCGCGATTAAACGTGATGCACGGTCCAGATTTGTTTTCACTTTAAACGCAATTATATAGTCGAGATGAAATCGTGATGAATGATTTATATTTATTTTCTCTTTAAACGCGATCAGACGGTCGAGATCAAATACGATGAACGACTAAAATTTAAGGGAGATAGGTATAAATATCTCACATCACATCGAATCCAAACCTTAGCCGTCAGCCCCCCGCCGGAGAAGGAAGCCAACTGCCGCCTGCTGCGTCAGAGCCACCTCTGACCGCCAAAAAAAGTAAAAATTCTCTTTTTCGTTCGGAATTTGATTTCAAACACCTCCATGACCAAATTGGAGCAAAAAGAATAGCGGATGAGCCAGAAACTGCGGGTAAAGCCCAGTGCCGCTGTTGCGGGCAAAACCAAAAATTGCCTCCGATGAGCCCCTTCATGTTTCCCGTTTCGTACTATTTTTCTACTATTGTGTTCACCATTCTGTTTTCTACAGGTTGACCGAAGAAAAATATCCAGCCGCGAAGGTGAGCCGGCGGAACTACCGCACCGAAAAATCTTGCCGCCTGTAAGTTTTTGTTTTTCAATTTTTTTCGGCCAACCGAGGCTCCCTAACATGTTTTTTCGTAAGGACAAGTATAAAACCGGCCGAAACTAGCAAAAATTGGCCGAAAATGGCTAGTCCAAGGTAAACCACCACCGTGTCGGAATTTCAAAATTGGTCGGAAAAGGTTTTAACACTGATTTTAGGTTTTTTGGATATTTTTAGGTACGTGAAGCGTGTTTTAACATTTGCAGGAAAATTCAAAAAATTCGGGGACTGCCAATAGGCATAGCTAATACCAATTTGGGTAAGAATCACTCACCTTATTCCCTGTTATGGAATTGAAGTTTAATTATAAATAATACGGTATGTTGCATAATTTAGAAAATTTCGAGAATTAATTACAGGTTACTAATGGAGGCAAAATCGATTATTTATTATTGTTTGTCATGTTTAACCAATTATTTGATTTTATAGTTTTAAATGCATGATAATATACTAGAATTGGTAAAATGATTCAGTTGTGTTTCCTTAATGCATGTATTGTTTATCTTGTGTTAATTTACGGTTAAATTGTGAAATTGAAAATTAAATGTAGACGAAAAATTGATTGGTTAAGTGAATGAATGAATGGTAACCTTACTAGATATCTTAGGAGATGGTGGATGGACCGAGTACATAGGGAACCATTTCCCAGGATATCGAGTAAAGATACCATTCATTCATTTACTTAACCAATCAATTTCTTGTTTACCTTTAATTTTCAGTTTCACAATTAACCGTAAATTAACACAAGACAAACAATACATGCAACAAGAAAACACAACTAAATCATTTTACCAATTTCAGTATATCATCAAGTATTTAAATTTGTAAAATCAAACAATTAGTTAAATAGGATAACAATAATAAATAACTGTTTTTGGCTCCATTAATAATCTATAATTAATTCTCAAATATTTTTAAATTACGCAAAATACTGTATTATTGATAATTTGACTTCAATTCCATAACGTGGAATAAGGTGATGGATTCTTACTCGAATCGGTGTTCGAAACACATAACTTTCTATTGCGCCTACTGGCGGTCCCCAGGTTTCCTAAATTTTTCTGCAGAGGTAAAAATACATTTTAAGTACTTAAAAATATCCCAAAAAAACTCAAAATTGGTGTAAAAAACTTTTTCCAACCAATTTTGAAATTCCGGCACGGTGGTAGTTTGCTTCGAACTAGACGTTTTTGGCTAGTTTTGACTAATTTCGGCCGATTTTATACCCGTCCTTGTGAGAAAACACATTAGGGGGCCTTGGTTGGCCCAAAAAAGTCGAAAAATAAAAACTTACCGGCGGCGAAATTTTTCGGTGCAGTGGCTTCGCCGGTTTACCTTCGAGGCTGAGTGTTTTTCTTTAGTCAACCTGTAGAAAACAGAATGATGAACATAATAGTAGAAAAATCGCACGAAACTAGAAATAGGAAGGGGCTCATCAGAGACGATTTTTGGTTTTGTCCACGGCAGCACCACTGGGGTTTACCCACGGTTTCTGACTCATTTGCCATTCCTTTTATTCCAATTTAGCCATGGGGGTATTCAAAATTAAATTCCGAGCGAATAAAATAATTTTTACCTTTTTTGGTTGTCGGAGGTGGCTCCGACACAGCGACGGTCGGTTTCTTTATCTGGTGACCAATTCTTCTTCTCCGGCAAGAGCTGGCAACTAGGGTTTTGGTTCGGTGTGAAGTTAGATATTTATACATGTCTTCCTTAAATCTGGACCATTCGTCGCGTTTGATCTCGACATCCGATCACGTTTAAAGAGAAAATAAATCTAGACCGTTTATTGCGATTTGATCTTGACAGTACGATCGCATTTAAAGAGGGAACGAATATGAACCGTTTATCGCGTTTAAACACGACCGTCTGATCATGCTTGAGGAAGGAACAAATCTGAACTGTCCACGCTCGCGGAAATGCATCCAGGCCGTCTGATCGCAGGCATGCGGATTGCCAGTGTGGCTTCCCGCGTGACACTGAATCAGCGTGCTTTGCCACGTAGCGCGCTCTGGTTCATCGGGACTGCCGACTGGGTGGTCCTACGTGGTGCATTTTTCTTTAATTGCAGTTTAACCTCCAGTTTCTGATTTTTCTTTCAAAAATACCTCCCGAACCCAAATTTTCACCCATTTTTTCAAAATTATTTTTAATTTCATCATCCACCTATTTTTTCTTAATTTTACATTAAATAAAAATTTAAAAATTTAAAAATTATATTTATATATATTTTTTAATTTTAAAATTAATTTCGTATCAAATTTCGGGTCAGGGTATTACATCACGCGTAGTGGGACATCTATGGACCTCCATGGATACCAGTAGGCAAATAAAAAGGAAAAATTGTTATTCTTGCTTACTTGAATATGAGATTATAATGTTGTTGAACTATTGTCTCTTAGGTCGGTTTTGAAAATCTCACAATGGTAAGTATGTAATAAATGATTTTACTTATGATAAATGAATTTACTTAAATTAAGAGCTCCATAAGTTGTTTTTATAATTTTTACCAACTTTCATTTTCTGTATTGGTAAGTAGTGTGATATTTTTACTGGACTAGTATAACTCACCCCTTCATTAACTATTTCATATCAAGAAAATCAAGATTCAGATCCTGATCAATAAGGGGATTGTGAATAGTTCACCACTCAGATTCCTTTAAAAGATAGTGAAAGTCGTCATAGGATGCTCAGTTGTTTACTTTTCGTTAATTTTCGTTTGTTATTTTAGAATGGACATTCTCGTAAACTTATTGGATATTTTAAACTATTGTATAAGAAATGTAAATCTTGACTCGATTATTCCGTTTTCGCATTCAATTTATGATTTTATTTTATTTTAAGTTCCGGGTCGTTACAAAATTAATTTACAATGTTCTTTTGTATGACATGAGATCTTTTGATTTAACATGTATAAAGATAAGGTTGCTTCTGGATAATTTCTTGGATCATATATATATATATATATATGTATGAGGAAGTGTATGTAAGAATCTTTGTAAGTCTGGAATCCCATTTATAATTATAGCAAACAAAAAATTGTGTTCATAACTTGATTTTTTGGTTTTGGGGGAGGAGAGGTTTGATTATGAAGCATGAAAGTCTAGAAACAAAATGATGATTGAGTTGTAGATAGAATTAGACAGCGCATGAACTCATCATTAAAGGTTGGAAGAATTCCTTTTTCTTTTCTAATGTCTTATTACCATCTACAAATTACAACTCATTGCGTTCACGTCAACAGCTAATCATATACATACATTTTCAGGGGGAAAAAAAAAAAAAAAAAAACGCCAATCATTTACATATATATATATATATATATATCTACCTACTATCTTTAGAGGATTTTTGGCTACAATAATTAGAACCTGATATTACATGTTTCCTAAAAAAGAAAAAAAAAAATCAATTTACGTAAATGTGATGATCATCTAATCAGAGATTTGGTTTATTAAAAATGTTAGCTGTCAAACTAAATTTGAAGATTTCCATTTTTCTGCTTGCTTCAACGCACTAACATTTAGGCTTAATTTCAAAGATAAATTATTATAATTTAATTTTTTTAAAAAAAATATTTAATTTTTAAAAAAACTAATTCAAAAAGTAATTTTAATTAATTAATTAAATTTATAATAGTAAAAATAATTGTCTAACTATTTGTAATCACAGAATCAGAATTGGAATCTTTTAAACAAATATTCCAAATGGGTGTATATTTTTTTTCATATTGAAAGGCCAAAAAATTAAATATATTAATTAAATTAATAATAATAATATTTAAACTATTCTTATTATTAATTATTTAATTTAATTTAATTAATTAAAAATTAATTTTAAAATATTCAAAATAACTTAATTATTTCAATTTTTTCTTTAAAAAATAAAAAGAAACTATCAGAGACCCAATTATAACCATAAAAATATTATTGACTAAATTATAAAATCTTAAGATTTTTTCTTTAGCAAGTCACTATTTCATGGTTTAATTTTTTGTTAAATTAATTAATGAGCCTCCTAAACGAATATATTATTTAATTCCCTTTTTAACTATTTAAAGACTATGAAATAATAAACTTGACTAACTTCTAAATCAAAAGAAAATTATAAAGTTTTAAATTAAAAAGCATCAAACTATAAATGATCAAACTCAAATTTGTGTATAAAAATAAAAATAATAATTTGATTATTAATAAAATATTTTAAAATGTTGATATTAATTACATTCTTGATTTTTCTTGGGGACAGGTGCTCTCCATATTTCCAAAATGCTTGTATAATATCATAAAGTGCAAAGCATGTGGCCAACAATTAAGAATTCTTGATGCTAACTTGCAACAACTTAATTAGTGTAAATGTCCAAAATTAAAAAAAAAATAAATTTATAATTTAAATGCGAAAGTGAATATTAACGTTAGGGTTTATATTTCTTACACAATAAATTAAATTGTTCAATAAGACTACATGAATGTCCCTTCTACGTGGTTCATAAAAGATAAATAGTAATTAAAAAAAATGAATAAATAAGTATTATAGGGCAACCTTCACTGATACTTGAAGAGAGTACGGAAGGTAGACTACTCACCACCCTCTTACTGATCCAGATTTGGATTTTTGTCTTCTTGATCTGAAATGGTTAATGAAATGATGAGCTATATTACCTCAGTAAAAATATCACACTAATAACTGATACAGAAAACTAAAGGTTTATAAAAATCAGAAAACAACTAATGGAGCCCTTACTTTAAATAAATACATTTAACTTTAAAACTTTTTATTTGATACTTACCGTTAGGATTTTTTTCCAAAATCAACCTATGAAGACAATTAACAAATAATATTTCAATTTCATGCATAGAATCAACAATCATTCCTTTTTAACCTACTTAATAGGACATCTGGATGTCTATAGGGATATCCCTCTACTCGTAGATCTAATATCAAGATTGACAATTAACCCGATCATTCTCATATCCTGTCCAGTAATGGGCGCCAAAAACATCGTCGCCTCGATACCCCGTCCGGTATGAGGGTGAATCATATCTCCCAAAATCCTTTCGGTATGGGACTTCTCAGCCCCGGCCGATAGAAGTAATATAAAGACCCAAAAATTAAAGGAAAATAAATTCATAAGTTTAATGCGGAAGTGATTAATAGTATTAGAGTTTACATTCCTTACATAATAATTTACATTCTTGATTTTTCTTAGGGACAGGTGATCTCTATATTTCCAAAATGCTTGTACAATATCATAAAGTGCAAAACATGTGGCCAACAATTAAGAATTCTTGATGCTAACTTGCAACAACTTAACTAGTGTAAAGGTTCGGAATCTTAAAGAAAATGAATTTATAATTTAAATGCGAAAGCGAATAATAACGTTAGGGTTTACATTTCTTACACAATAAATTGAATTGTTTAATAAGGCTACAAGAATGTCTCTTCTACATGGTTAATAAAAGATAAACAATAATTAAAGAAAAATGAATAAATAAGTATTTTAGGGCAACCTTCACTAGCACTTGAAGGGACTTCCGGAGGTGAACTACTCATCACCCTCTTACTGATCGAGATTTGAATCTTGATCTTTTTTATTTTAAATGGTTAATGAAAGGGTAAGCTACACTACCTCAGTAAAAATATCACACTAATAACTGATACGGAAAACTGAAGGTTCATAAAAATAAAAAAACAACTAATGGAGCCCTTACTTTAAATAAATACATTTAACTTTAAAACTTTTTATTCGATACTTACCGTTACTATTTTTTTTTTCAAAATTAACCTATGAAGACAATTAACAAATAATATTTCAATTTCATGCATAGGATCAACAATCATTTCTTTTTAACCTACTTACTAGGACCTCTTGAGGTCTATAGGAATATCCCTCTACTCGTGGATCTAATATCAAGATTGACAATTAACCCGATCGTTCCCATATCTCGTCTAGTAATGGGCGCCAAAAAAATTGTCGCCTCGATACCCCGTCCGGTATGAGGGAGAATTATATCTTCCAAAACCCTTCCGGTATGAGACTTCTCAGTCCCGGCCGATAGAAGTAATATAGAGACCCGAAAATTAAGGAAAATAAATTCATAAGTTTAATGCGGAAGCGATTAATAGTGTTAGAGTTTACATTCCTTACACAATAATTTATATTCTTGATTTTTCTTAGGGACAGGTGATCTCCAGATTTCCAAAATGCTTGTACAATATCATGAAGTGCAAAACATATGGCCAACAATTAAGAATTCTTGATGCTAACTTGCAACAACTTAACTAGTGTAAAGGTTCGGAATCTTAAAGAAAATGAATTTATAAACCACTAATGGAGCACTTAATTTGAGTAAATTTATTTAATATAAAAAAGACCGTTTATTCCGTACTTACCATAATGAGTTTTCTAAAAATAATTTATGAAGACTCATATCTATATCACTTTTCACTTTCACACATAAGAGAACGAGAAACAATAATTTTTATTTCTTACCTGCTTACTAGTACCCCTAGGGGTCCATAGGGGTGTCCCCCCTACTCGTGAACTAAATATCTAATTTTAACAATTAACCAGCCATCCTCATACCTCGTCCGATGATGATCGTCAAACATTCTATTGCCTCGATACCCAGTCCGGTATGAGGGTGAACCATATCTCTCAAACTTTTTCGGTAAAGGACTTTCCAGTCCCGTCCGACTGAGGTAACGTTCGCGATAGGGTTTCCTAGGTACTGGGCCCGTTCACCCTTTCCCTGGGTACCCAGTAGTTCTTTCACATAAAGATTCTCATAGCAAACAACCAACAAACTCATACCAATATCTCATATCACATTTACAGATTAATTAAATTACATTCATACTGACGGTATATAAACAAAATAACCAGATAAATTGATAAAACTATTGAACTATAAATTAAGAACATGTGCTATACGAAATCAAACAAGTAGGACAGTACAGAAAAATAGACAGGAATCAAGATAATTGGGAACTAACCGGTTCCGGCTCCACTAGTAATATGTAATTATTTTTAGGATTTTCTAATTTTTTACAAAAATACAAAATTATACATTGTTAAGCCTCAATTTACCGTAATGGAGAATATGGTGAGAGATCCTTACCTGAATTGGTGTTTTGAGGTGTCAAACTATCTACTACGCCTCCTAATGGGGCACCAAATTTCGTGAATTTTTTCTGTTGAATTCAAAACACTAATCACATACCAAAAAATACCCCAAAAATAAAAAATCGGTGTCTAAAACTCATTCCGGCCAATTTTGGAATTTCGGCACGGCGACAGTTTGCATCGGCCTGGCTGGTTTTGGTCGATTTTCACCGTATCCTTGCAGAAAAACACTTTAGGAGACTCAGTTGGCTGGAAAATCACAAAAAAAATCAAGCCTACTAGCGGGGGACCTTCGGGTGCAGGAGCTTCGCTCCTCCTTCGTGACTGAGCTTAGTTCTTTGGCTACCTTACATAGAAAAGAAAGGTAAACACAATGATCGAAAAATCACGTGAAACGGGAATCAGAAAGGGACTCATCGAAGGGATTTTAGGATTTTAGCCGCGGCAGCTCCATCGGGCTTTGCCTGTGATTTTTAGCTAATCTGCCATTTCTTTTGCTCTGATTTGGCCACAGAGGTATCCGGAATCGAATTCTGAGCGGGTGGGGGGAATTGTTACCTTTTTTGGCAGTCGGCGGTTGACCTCCTTCTCCGGTGTTTGGTTCTTCTTTTCTGATGGGGACTGGCGGCTAAGGTTTAGGTTCCCATGTGATGGGAAGTACTTATAACCATCCTGTGTTGATCTGAATCTTTCATCGCAATTGATCTTATTTGTCCGATCATGGCTAAAGAGAAAATAAATTTGGACCATTCATCGCGATTAATATCGACCGTTCGATCGCGCCTAAGGGAGAAATGGATCCAGAACATCCACGCGCACAGGATCGATCATGGGCTGTCTAATCGCGAGGCACGCGGATCGCCAACGTGGCCTCCTATGTGGCACCGATGTCAGCGTGCTTTGCCACGCGGCATGCTCTGGTTCATCGAGACTACTGACTTGGCAGTCCTACGTGGGTGAATTTTCTCTATTTGTACTTTGATCCACTATTTCTAATTTTTTTTTCAAAAACACTCCCATAACCCAAAATTTCACCTATTTTTTCCAAAATTATTTTTAATCTCGTCCCTAATTTATTTTTTCTCAAAATTTTACTTAAATAAAAATAAATTAAATTAACAAATTATTTTAAATTAATAGTTAAAGAATAAAAATTTATCTCGGGTTGTTTTTTGGGCTCGAGTATTACAACTCTCTCCCATTAAAAAAATTTGGTTCCTCAAAGTCACTCTCTCACTCAGTTGAACAACAGGGAGTACTGGGCCCTGAAGCTTGATTCCAGTTCCCAAATGGCCTCTTCCTGCATATCGTTCTGCCATAGAACCTTGATGAATGAAATTTCTTGATTGGGGAGTACTTTACTTTTTCGGTCTACAATGCCTACCGGTACCTCCTCATAAGATAAATTCTCCTAGAGTAAAAGGGGCTCGTGGGATAGGATGTGTGAGGGGTTCAGGTTGTACTTGTGTAGCATAGATACGTGAAAGACATTATGAACCCTAGATAGCTCTAGTGGTAGTATCAGTCTGTAGGCAGTTGTACTAATTCAGTCTAAGATATCAAATGGTTCGATGAACCGAAAATTTAATTTTTTCCTCTCATCAAACCTACTGATCCATTTGAAAGAAGTGACCTTAAGAAATACTTGGTCACCTTTCTTAAGTTCCAAATCCCTTCTCCGAAGTTCGCATAACTTTTTTGCATGCTCTGAGTTGTCTGGATATTCTTCCTGATTTTAACTATCTTGGTTGTAGTCTCCTCTATAAGATATGTGCCGAATAATTTTCTATCACCTACCTCTTCCTAATAGATCGACGATCTACATGGGCAGCCATACAATGCCTCATATGGAGCCATGCCGATATTTGTCTGGCAGCAGTTATTGTAGGCGAACTTTATCAAAGGTAGGTGATCATTACAATGGCCCCCATAATCTAGAACACAAGCTCTAAGAATATCCTCTAGTGTGCGAATCATCATCTCTGATTGTCCATCGGTTTGAGAATGAAATACAGTACTAAGCGACAGTTTCGTTCCCATGACTTGCTGAAAACTAGACCAAAATCGAAAAGTGAACCTAGGGTCTCTGTCGGATACCACTGACACTAGAACTCCATGTAACATGACTATCTCTCGGATATACATTCTTGCTAACTTTTCCAAGAGGTCAGTCATCTTAATAACTAAGAAGTTAGAAGACTTGGTGAGTCGATCAACAATTATCCAAATAGTATCATGTCCTGAGCGTGCCTTAGGCGACCCTATTAGGAAATCCATTGTGATATGTTTTCATTTCCACTCCAGAATCGGTAATGGATGAATTAACTCGTCTGGGCGTTGATGTTCTGCCTTAATCTGTTGGTATACTAGACACTTAGAAACAAAGTCGACTACCTTTCTTTTCATCCCACTCCACCAAAATCGGAGTCGCATACTTTGATATATTTTAGTACTGTCGGGATGTATGGAAAATTTGGAGCTGTGAGCCTCTGTTATGACGTTTCTTTTTAGTTCATTGTCATCTGTAACACATACCTTGTCCTGAAACCTGAGCAATCCATCGGCAAAGACTTAAAATTTTGGATGTACTCCCTGTTCTTCATCTTTCTTGAGGGGGGCTATGGTGGAATCGGTTAATTGAGCTTCTCTTATTCTCTGCATCAATTCGGGTTGGACAGTCAGGTGGACCAAGCATGCAACTCTCTTTAAGTCCTGAAGTCACATATGTTATCCGACCCCTATTATCTTGCATTCAGAAATCACTATGTGAGATAACATACCTGCACTTTTTTGCTAAACGCGTTAGGTACTACATTGTGCTTATCCGGATGATATAAGATATTATAATTATAATCCTTGAGGAACTTTATCTAATGCCTCTGATGCATGTTTAGATCATTCTGAGTGAATATGTGCTTCAAGCTCTTATGGTCAGTAAAAATCTCAAAAGTCTCCCCATATAGGTAGTGGCGTTAGGTTTTCAAGACGTGGATGATGGTGATAAGTTCCAAGTCATGGGTAGGGTAATTTTTCTCATGATTCTTCAACTGCCTTGATCCATAGGGTATGGCCCTGTCATGCTACATCAAAACACAATCCAACCCTAGGTAGGAGGCATCACTATACACTGTATATCTATCTGTCCTACTCGGTAAAATCAACACGGGTACAGTAGTCAACTACTTCTTGAGTTCTGTAAAGCTCCTTTCGTAGTCCACATTCTATTCAAACTTAATGTTCTTCTTTGTGAGTCGGGTTAAATGAGTGGTTAGACTGGAAAATCCTTCTACAAACCTGCGGTAATTAACCTGTCATTCTCAGAAAGTTACAAATCTCTTTAACTGAGGTCAATTTCTCCTATCGATGCACTGCCTCAACTTTTTCGGGTTCACTGATACTTCATCTCTTGATATAATGTGTCCTAAAAAGGTAGTCTGTTCAAGACAGGACTCACACTTGCTCAATTTTGCATACAGTTTCTTCTCCCTGATAACTTATAAAACTTGAGTTAGGTGGTGAGCCTCTTTGCTCTTTGAATAGACTAGGATATAATCGATAAACAAAATGACGAACTAATATAAGAATTGTCTAAAAATCCTATTCATCAAGTCCATAAAAATGGCTGGTGCGTTGGTTAGTCCAAAAGGCATGAGTAGGAACTCATAATATCCGTACCTAGTTTTGAAAGCTGTCTCAGGAATGTCCTCTGCGCTGATCTTTACCTGGTGGTAACTTGAACGTAAATCTATTTTGGAGAAGTTCTGGACACCCTGCAACTGGTCAAAAAGGTCATTAATTCTGGGAGGGGGTATTTGTTCTTGATCGTGACTTTGTTCAATCTCTTATAGTCAATACACAATCGTAACATCCCATTTTATTTCCTTGCAAATGTGACTCCAGCACCCCAGTAAGATACACTAAGTCGGATGAAGCCACTATTTTGTAATTTATTGATATGTTTTCTCAGTTCTTTCATCTCAACACGACTCATGCGATAAGGGGCAACAGAGATAGGTTATGTGCCAGACTGAAGATCTATAGTGAACTCAACTTTTCTATCCACTGGCAATCCAGGTAGTTCATCAGAAAATACATCTGGAAAGTCTCAAACTACCGAAATCACTTGAATGTAAACTTCTTTCTTTGCCCTGTATCACATCCGGGTTGGCTTCGGCATCCTGTTGAGTTAGGTTCTAAGCTCTGTCCTGACAGGAGGTCTAACCTGGTTCTGATTCCGTGGGCACTCTCTCGCGTAATGTTGGGTACTCCCACATATACAACAAGTATTATTGAGAGGATAGTAGGGTCGGTCCCCATGATCATTGCAATAGTGCTGGCAAGTCCTACTGCATCTTATTACCGGAGCCTAAGGAGGAGCTTGAGTCACGGGCCTAGGCCTCTTATTCTGCTGAACTAGTACAGTAGGTGCTGGTCTACGGTATGAAACTGGGGTTCTGAAATTCCCCACTACTAGAGAAAAGATGCAAAGGCTCCTCTCCACTAGCTGTGCATTTGCCAGAACGGGTGAGTAAGTACTGAGTTCAAATACGTATAGCTACTGTATGATCTCAGGGCGGAGGCCCCACTCGAACTTCCTTCCCTTTCTGCCTTCATCCATCATGGGTGAAACTGAGTCCCTTGGAAGAGGAATTGGATTGTGCTGTGGTGGAGCCGGGTGGCCCTGTTGCGGTGCCGGATGATACAGTGGAGGAGTAGGGTTGTCCCGGAGTGGCTCTAGATCTTTCTACTGCAAGGATGGCTCAAATTATGGCACCAGGGGAGGGTTAAATAGCTCCCTCCTTTCCTCCCAGGCCTGCTGGACATAGATGAGTATTCCCAACATCTCAAATAGTCAGTTAACATCCTCTCGAAGTGAGCCATCCATGGCTGCTCGGTTTAGTGGGGTCTTCCTCTCCTCATTTTTTTGTACCTTATTTCATAAGGAAGGGTTGAGTGATAGTTTATTTTTTGGTGTTTTTAAGTTTTTGTGTAAGGAATGGTTCCGAAAAATGCGTCTCTAATACCAACTGTAGAAACCCGAAACTTAAAGAAAAATAAATTCATAAATTTAATACGGAAGCGATTAATAGAGTTAGAGTTTACATTCCTCACAATAATTTTAAATGCCTAATAAGACTACGGGAATGTTCCTACTAAAAAGCAAACGAAAATTAAAGAAATGAAACGAAAAGCGAATAACTCAACATCCTAGAACAACCTTCACTAGCACTTGAAGGGAGTCTGGATAGTGAACTACTCACAACCCTCTCGTTGATCGGGATTTGGGTCTTGGTCATCTTGATATAAAATAGTTAATGAAAAGGTGAGCTACACTAGCCTAGTAAGAATATCACACTAATCACAGATACAAAAAATTAAAGATTGGTAAAAATCATAAAACTACTAAATTAGCACTTAATTTGAGTAAATTCATTTAATATAAAGAAGATTGTTTATTCTGTACTTACCATAACGAATTTTTCAAAAACAACATATGAAGACCCATATCCATATAACTTGTTACTTTCATGTATAAGAGAACGAGAAACAATAAATTTTCTTTTTAACTTATTTACTGGTACCCCTAGGAGTTCATAGGGGTGTCCCCCCTACTCGTGAACTCAATATCCAATTTTGATAATTAACCGGCCGTCCCCATATCCCGTCTGGTATGATGGTGAATCATATCTCCCAAACCTTCTCAGTAAGGGACTTCTCAGTGCCGTCCGACTGAGGTAACATTCACGGTAGGGTTCCCTATATACTGGGTCCGTTCGCCCTTTTCCTAGGTACCCAGTAAGTCTTTCACATAAAGATTTTCATAGCAAACACCCAACAAACTCATACTAATATCTCATATCATATTCACATATTAATTAAACTACATTTATGCTGACAATATATAAACAAAATAACCATATAAGTTGATAAGACTATTACACTATAAATTAAGAACATGTGCTATACGAAAATCAAGCAAGTAGGACAGTAAAGAAAAATAGACAGGAATCAAGACAATTGTGAACTAACCGGTGCCGGCTCCACTAATAAGTTGTAATTATTTTTAAGATTTTCTAATTTTTCATAAAAACACAAAATTATACATCGTTAAGTCTCAATTTATCGTAACGGAGACTATAGTGAGAGATCCTTAACTGGATTGGTGTTTCGAGACGTCAAGCTATCTACTATGCCTCTTAACGGGTACCAAGTTCTGTGAATTCTTCTTGTGAAATTCAAAACACTCGTTACATATCTAAAAATTCAAAATCGGGGTCCAAAACTAATTCCAGCCAATTTTGGAGTTGTGGCACGGCGATGCTGCTGCCGTGCTCCAGTGCCGGCTTCGCCGTCCATGGCGGTGGTTTGCCTCAGTTTTGGCCGTTATTTGTCGATTTTGACGAGTTTTGGTCGTATCCCAGAGAAAAATATGATAGAGGCCTTGGTTGGCTAGGAAATTACAAAATAAACCGAACCTACCAGCAGGAAGACCTCCGGGTACGGCGGCTCCATTGGTCCTCCTTTATGGCTGAAGTTCTTTGTTCGGCTACCCTACACACAAAAAACAGTGAATATAATGATAAAAAAATCACGTGAAACAGAAATCGGGAAGGGGCTCATCGGAGGAGTTTTGGAGTTTTAGCCGTGACGGCTCCACCAAGCTTTACACAGTTTTCAGTTCACCCGCCATTTCTGTTGCTCTGATTTGGCCATAGGGATACTCAAAATTGAATTTCGAGCAGGTAGTGTGAATTTTTACCTTTTTTAGTAGTCAGCGGTGGCTATGGTGTGGCAACGGTCAGTCTCCTTCTCCAACGTCTGGTTCTTCTTCTCTGACCGGGGGCTGGCAGCTAGGGTTTAAGTTCCCATGCAATGCAAAGTATTTATAACCATCTCGCGTTGATATGAACCGTCCATCGAGATCGATCTCGTCCGTTCGATCGCAACTAAGGAGGAAACGAATATGGGTCGTTCATCGCGATTAATCTCGATCGTCCGATCGCGTCTAAGAAAAAAATTGATTAAGGCTGTCCACGTGTGCGGGATCGATCTTGGGCCGTCCAATCGCGGGGCACACAGATCGCCAGCGTGGCCTCCCATGTGGCTCCGACGTCAGTGCACCTTACCAAATGGCACGCTCCGGTTTGTCGAGACTGCTGACTGGGCGGTCCTACGTGGCTGAACTTTTTCTATTTGTACTTTGACCCCATATTTCTAATTTTTCTTTTAAAAACACCTCCAAAACCCAAATTTTCATCCATTTTTCTCAAAATTATTTTCAATCTTGTCATTAATTCATTTTTTCTCAAAATTTTACTTAAATAACAATAAAATAAATAAATAAATTATTTTAAATTAATAATTAGAGAATAAAAAATTTATCTCAGGTTATTTTTCAAGTCTGGGTGTTATAGGTAATATCCATAGTTGGGTTCCCTATGTGTTGGGTTCGTCCACCCTTTCCCAATATGCCTTGTAAGCTTTCATTTATTTAGACTCTTATTATCCAAGCAATCACTAAAGCATACCAACATCTCATTTTGTATTCAAAGATTAATTCAAATGGCACTTAAACAAACGGTATAGTTTAGCATAGCAAAATAACCAATAACCAGAATACCAAATAAACAATGCAGAAAGAACCAAATAACCGAGAAAACTATAAAAATCATCAATTCAATTACGCACAGTATAATAGTAAGTAAACACAGGTAGTATAGGAAAATAAAAAGAAAATCAGGACAAATATGAACTAATTGGTTCCGCATCCACTAGTGACATTTAATATTTTTAGTGTTTTTCTAATTTTTTACAAAATACACTATTATCGATTATTAGTTTTTAATTTACCGTAACTGAGAATAGGGTCAAGGTTTCTATCCGGATCAGTATTTTGAGACGTCGCACTGTCTCTTAACAGGTCCTGAATTTCTTAAATTTTTCTATGAAAATCCAAAATACTTGTTATGCAACTAAAAATACCCCCAAAAATCCTAAATCGATGTTGAAAACCCTTCTCGGCTAATTTAAGGGTTCCAGCACGGCGGTGACATTGTGCTTTGACGTCGACAGTTCGCCTCAGCCTAACGAATTTTGGCTGGTTTTACATGTATCTCTGTGGAATAATACGTTATTAGGTCTTGGTTGACTAGAAAATCACAAAAAAATCGAACTTACCAGCGGGGGAGGCCTCTGGGTGCGGCGATTCTGTTGGTTCTCCTTCGTGGCTGGGGTTTCTTCTTCGTTTAACCTGCACAGAAAAGAATGGTAAACACAATGGTCAGAAAATTCTATGAAACGGGAAGCGAGAAGGGGTTCATCGAAGGAGTTTTATGGTTTTGGCCGCAGCGGCTCTATTGGGCTTTGCCCGTAGTTTCTGGCTCACCCATTGTTGTTTTTGCTCTGATATGGCCACGGAGAGACTTGAAATCAAATTTCAAGCGGATAGAAGAGAATTTTACCTTTTTTGGCGATCGACGATGGCTCTAGTGTGGCGGCAACCAGGGGTCGGTCTCCTTCTCCGACAACTGGTCCTTCTTCTTTGGTGAGGGCAGGGTAGCTAGAGTTGGGGTTCCCCTACGATGCGATGTTTATATACTCATCTTTCATCAATTTAGGCCGCCCATTTGCGTCGATGTGGAGCGAGAAAAATCATCTGATCGTTGCTTGTTTAGCCCAATTATGTGGGCGAATCTGGACCGTTCATCGCGGTTGATCTAGTCCGTCCGATCGCACCTTAGGAGGGAATGCATCTGAGCTGTTCATGCGCGCGAGATTGAATCTGGGCTGTCAGATAGCTGAGCACGCAGATCACCAACGTGGCCTTCCACGTGGCACCAACATCAGCGTATTTTACCACGCGGTGTGGTCTAGTTTGTCGATGTAATGGCCCAGAAATTAAAAGGATATAAAGTCATGAATTAAATGCAGAAGCAAGATAATAGAATTTAGGGTTTACGTTCCTTACACAATAATTTAGAATATCCAATAGGGTTACGAAAATGACAATTTTAAACAAAATTACAAAAATCAAGAAAATAAAAAAAAAGCTAGTAACTGAGTATTTTAGGACAACCTTCACTAGTCTTTGAAGGAAGTCTGGGTGGTGAACTATTCACAACTCTCTTGCTGATCGGAATCTGGGTCTTGATACTCTTAATCTGAAATAGTTAATGAAAGAGTGAGCTACACTAACCTAATAAGAATATCATACTACTCACCGATATAGAAACTAAAGATTAGTAAAAATCATAAAAACAACCGATAAAACTATTGATTTAAGTAAATTTATTTATCATGATGAAAAACTATTTATTGCATATATTTACTATTGTGAGATTTTCAAAATCGACATATGGACATACAATAATTTAAATAACATTTCAATCTCATTTTCAAGTGAGCAATAGCAACCACTTTTCCTTTTTATTTGCCTACTGATATCCTTGGGGGCCTATAAGGATGTCCAACTACATGTGAACCAATATTCAACATTGTCAACTAACTGGCCGTTCCCACATCCCGTCCGGTATAAGTGCTAAAAATACCATTTCTCAATACCCCGTCTAGTATGAGGGTGAATCGGGCCATCCCCATACCCCGTTTGATATGAACGCCAAAAATATCAATCTTCGATACCCGGTCCGGTATGAGGCAACGTTCACGGTAGAGTTCCCTATGTACCTGGTCTGTCCACCATCTCCTAGGATATTCAATGAGGGTACCATTCATTAATTCACATGACCAATCAATTTTCTATTTGCATATTAATTACCAATTTTACAAATTAACCATAAATCACGCAAGACAAGCAATATACATATCAAGGAAGCACGATTGAATCAATTAATAATTTCAGTATATCATTATGTATTTAAAGCTGTAAATTTAACCATCAGTTAAACATGACAACAAATAAATGACTAACCAGTTTCTAGCTCTATTGGTAACTTGTAATTATTCTCAAAGTTTTTTAAATTACACAAAATACTATATTACCAATTATTAAGCTTCAATTCCATAGCAGGGAATAAGGTGAGTGATTCTTACTCGAATCGGTATTTGAAACACCGAACTTTCAGCTGCGCTTACTGGTAGTCTCCGAATTTTCTGAATTTTTCTGCGGAGATTAAAACACGCTTCACATACCTAAAAATACCCCCCAAAATCCAAAATCGAAGCTCAAAGTATTTTTTGGCCAATTTTAAAATTCTGGCACAGCAGTACGGTCGTGCTTCGCCGACGACATCACCACTCGTGGCAGTGATTTACCTCAGCTTGGCCATTTTCGATCAGTTTTAGCCGGTTTTATATCCATCCCTGTGAAAAAATATGTTAGAGGGCCTTAGTTGGCCCAAAAAAAATAAAAAAAAACAAAAAATCTATCGGCGGTGGAATTTTTCGGTGCGGCGGCTCAGTCGGCTTACCTTTATGGCTACGTGTTTTTCTTTGATCAACCTATAGAAAACAAAATAGTGAACATAATGATGAAAAAATCGCACGAAACGAGAAACGAGAAAGGGCTCATTGGAGGCAGTTTTGGGTTTTGCCTGCGGTGGCGCCGCCAGGCTTTGCCCACAGTTTCCAGCTCATCCGCCATTTTTTTTGTTTTGATTTGGTCATGAGGGTGCTCGGAATCAAATTCCGAGCGGATAGGAGAATTTTTACCTTTTTTGGCAATCAGAGGTGGCTCCGGCGGGACGGGGGGCGGCGGTCAGCTCCATTTTCCAGTGACTGGTTCTTCTTATCCGGTGGGAGGTTGACGGCTAGGGTTTGGGTTCGGTGTGATGCAAGATATTTATACCCGTCTCGCTTAAATCTTGGTCGTTCATCGCGTCTGATTTCGACCATCTGATCACGTTTAAAGAGAAAATGAATCTGAACTGTTCATCGCGATTTGATCTTGACATTTTGATCGTGTTTAAAGAGAGAACGAATCTGAATTGTTCATCGCATTTAATCACGACCGTCCGATCGCACTTGAGGAGGGAATGGATCTGAACCGTCTACGTGGGTGGGAACGCTTCCAGGCCATTCGATTGCAGCACGCGGATTGCCAGTGTGGCCTCCTGCGTGGCACCGAGTCAGTGTGTCTTGTCACGCGGCGCACTCTGGTACGTCAGGACTGCTGACTTGGCGATCCTACATTGTGCAATTTTCTTTAATTGTGTTTTGACCTTCAGTTTTCGATTTTTCTTTTAAAAACACCATTCGAACCCAAATCACCAATTTTTTTCAAAATTATTTTCAATTTCATCATCAATCTATTTTTTTCCGAATTTCACATTAAATAAAAATTTATTAATTTCAAAATTATATTTTTATATATTTTTTAAAATTTAAATCTAATCCCGTGCCAAATTTTGGGGCCGGGTATTACAGTCGAGGTTGGTGACTGAGCCATCCCACGTGGCCGAATTTTCTATTTTTGCATTTTAACCCTTTATTTCTAATTTTTTTAAAATAAAATACATCCAAACTCAAATTTTTACCCATATTTCCTAAAATTACTTTCAATTACGTTTATAACATATTTTTCTTAAATAATTTAATAAAATAAAATTAAAATAATATTTTTAATTATTTTTATGAACACAAAAATTGATCCCGGATCAAATTTCAGAACTGGGTATTACAAGTGAATTATACATTTTATAAAAATTTGTATATAAATTTATACTCCTATCATTTTCATGATATATTAATTTGCAAATAATATAATTAATCTAAGAAATTAATCTATCTACCATATTAATTGATTAACATTATGATATATATATATATATAATTAATTTTATTGAAAAGTAAATGAACCTTGATATTATTAATACAAAATATATGATTATATGTAATTGAGGAATCAATTTGGGTACAACTATATGTGTGTGTGTATATGCATGTATCACTATTTATATTGGGTAAGGGATCAACATTGTAATTGGTATATAAAATTGTATAATTCATGGTCTAAATTGTAAGATTTGCAATTTGAATTATATAGAAAAATTTAATTTACAAAAAAAAAAAAAAAACCAAATAAGTTACACAAATTTTATTATATATAAAATTTTCCTTGAATGAAAGCAAGTAAATTTTTTAGTTGTATGCCAGGAGAGTGATAAAGTTTAAATTTTAGAGTTTTCTTTATTCTGAGTGTTTATGTGTATATATATATATATATATGCATGCACGCATCTAAAAGTAAACATTTTATTTTTTGGAGGAAAATGAATATAAATATATATATATATATATATAAATCATTAACATTTTATTTTCAAATTACTATATATTGAATATTTGAATTTATTAAAATGGAGAAGAAGGAAAGTACAGTTTAGAAAGGATGGAGATGTATCTTTGTAATTGTCATGAGCTAAAAAAAAGCTGTACTTTCCTTTTATTATAAATTCACAACCAAACAAAAAACATTACATAACTATCAATCTCATCCCAATTTCCATCTTCATTTCACGACCCACCAACCTTACATATACATGCATATATATATATATATATGTATATATAGATGTACTTTTTTTTTCCCCCTCACTTTTTCATTTTTGTTTTTTCCCTTTGCCCATCAAATCATCCATCCTTACATTGCTAAACATTGCAAAAAGATAAACATGTACCATTAATTTATAAAGAAATTTCTAGACTTCTCCATATGTATATATAGTTATATAGTTTATTTTATCTATCATTCACCATCATTCATTGGTTGAATGGTCATATTTTCATATGTTTTTATAAAAGTACGTGATGAAATTAAATTGTACATCTCGTGTATTTTTTTTTTTTTTTTACATATTTTAATAACTATTTAACTAGTATATTTATTTATAAGATTTAAATTAGATTGTGTATCTCATATATTTTTTTATTAATATATTATTTATTATTTTATTATTAATATGTATAAATTAATTAATTATTGAAACATGTAAATTTTTATTTAAAAAGATGTGAATTACAATATGGAGGAATCAATCATATATATCCAAAAAGCATATACGGAATGCTTGGGAGGGAGATGGAAAGAAATATTAATTTATGTCCACTTGATCAATCATTAACGTAATTAATTATTAAAATAATTAGTGATTAATATATAATTAGTGTGTAACACGTAAGGTTGATACATTGATCAAGCCACGTCATACATAAGTTTTTATAAAATAAACATTTAAATCATGACCACGTCAAGTCACCTCATAGAAATTGCACAACTCATTTTAACTTTTCAAAATTAAGAAGATGTGAATGCAAGATTTTGACAAGTAGACGAAGCAAAGAAATTACATTGTGAATTTAGGGTTTTGGTTATTGGGTTAAAGACTTTTTATATTATTTTATTCTCACATTAGGAATTTAAATCTTATTGAGTATATGAAAATTATTATTTAGTCAGTAGTGGCCGACGTTAATATTTAGTTAAGTTGAATTGAGAACTTAATTTATTTAGAATTGCAGGTAATTAAGTTGGGTTAATTTTAGTAAAGTTATTACACTTTTAGATTAAAAAAATATTTGAGGTGATTAAACTCCTGTAATTGGGATAGTTACAATGGATTAAAAATTCAACATCTAACACTCGAGTTTAAAATTTAGGTTTAAAATAATCAAATTTTAATAATAAATAATATAAAAAATTTAATTTTGAATTTTTATTTAAAATTTTGAAGAGAATCATGTTTTGAGTGTATTTAAAAATATTTTTAAAAATAATGGTCAAATTAGAAATAAAAAATAATCTATTCGAAAAGAAATATGAAAAACTGGGGACAAAAGTGAAAAATAATAGAAAAGTGGTCATGTGTGTAAAGATCTCGGAATTTCAAAGAAAATAAATCATAAATTAAGTGAGGAAACGAAATGATTAATTAGGGTTTATATTCCTTACACAATAACTTAAAGTACCAAATAGTGTTACGGAAATGATCATTTTTAAAGAAAATACAAAAATTAAGGAAATAAACGGAAAATAAATAAAACTGGTATCCTACTCGCAACCCTCTTGTGGATCGAGCTCTGGATTCTGGTCCTCTTGATCTGAAATGGTTAAATAAGGAATGAACTACACTAACTCAGTGAGAATATCACGCTACTCATTGACACAGAAGTGAAAGTTGGTAGAAAAATAAAAAATAACTAATAGAGCTCTTAATTAAACAAATTCATTTATCATAAACAAAATCTTTTACCATCTATTTATCGTAGTAAAATTTATAAAACAACTTATAGAGACAATAACATATAAGTTGTTTTATAAATGTGAATGCAAGATTTTGACAGTTAGACGAAGCAAAGAAATTATATTGTGAATTTAGGGTTTTGGTTATTGGGTTAAGACTTTTTATATTATTTTATTCTCACATTAGGAATTTAAATCTTATTGAGTATATGAAAATTATTATTTAGTCAGGAGTGACCTTAAAGAATACCCGATCACCTTTCTCAAATTCCAAATCCCTTCTCTGGGTGTTCGTAAAACTCTTCTGCCTGCTCTGAGCCGTCTGAATGTTCTTCATGATCTTAACTATTTTGGCTGTAGTCTCCTCTACGAGATCTGGGCTGAACAGTTTCCTATCACCCACTTCTTCCCAACATATCGGCGATCTGCATGGGTGATCATACAACGCTTCATATGGAGCCATGCCAATACTTGATTGGTATCTGTTGTTATAGGCGAACTCTATCAGGAGTAGATGGTCATCCCAATAGCCCCCGAAGTCAAGAACACAAGCTCGGAGCATATCTTCAAGTGTGCGAATCGTCCTTTCTGACTGTCTATCGGTCTGAGGGTGGAATGCAATACTAAAGGACAATTTCGTTTCCATGACTTGCTGAAAACTAGACTAGAATCGAGAAGTGAACCTGGGGTCCCTGTCGGGCACTACTATTATTGGTATTTCATGTAATCTGACTATCTCTCGGATATACATTCTTGCCAACTTATCCAAGGGATCGGTCATCCTGATGGCCAAGAAGTGGAAAGACTTGGTAAGCTGGTCAACAATTACCCATATGGCATCATGTCCTGAGTGTGTTCTAGGCAATCCTATTACAAAATCTATGGTGATATGCTCCCACTTCCACTCCGAAATTTGTAATAGCTAAAGTAGCCCACCTGGGCA
Source organism: Carica papaya (assembly GCF_054855325.1). NCBI lineage: Eukaryota > Viridiplantae > Streptophyta > Magnoliopsida > Brassicales > Caricaceae > Carica > Carica papaya. Next base: position 24,098,174 of record NC_142312.1, on the reverse strand, counting down.
TTGATGCTCTGTCTTGACCTACTGACATACCAAACACTTGAAAACAAAGTCAGTTACATCTCTTTTCATTTCGTTCTACCAAAATCGGGGTTGCATACTTTGATATATTTTAGTGTTTCTGGGATGCATGGCAAACTTTGAGCTATGGGCCTCTGTCATGATGTTCCTTTTTAACTCACTGTTACCTGGAACATACACCTTGTCCTGAAATCTGAGCAACCCATCAGCAGAGACTCAAAATTCTGAATTAACTCCCTGTTCTGCATCTTTCTTGAGGGCTGCTAGAGTGGAATCGGCGGACTGAGCTTCCTTTATTCTCTGGATTAACTCAAGTTGAACAGTCAGGTGGTCCAAACATATGACTCTCTTCATGTCCTGAAGTCGTACCTGTTGTGCGACCCCTATCTGCCTGCATTTTAAAATCATCAAATGAGTTAAAATACCCGCACTTTTTCTGCTGAGTGCATCAGGCCACCACGTTGCCCTTACCCGGGTGATACAAGATGTCGCAATTATAATCCTTAAGGATTTCTATCCACCTTCTCTAACGCATGTTGATATCCTTTTGAGTGAATATGTGTTTCAAGCTTTTATGATCGGTATAGATCTGAAAGGTCTTCTCATACAAGTAATGGCACTAAGTTTTCAATGCGTAGATAATTTCGGCTAGTTATAAGTCATGGGCGGGGTAGTTTTTCTTATGACTCTTCAACTGCTTAGACCTATAAGCTATGACCTTCCAATGTTGTATCAAAATACAACCCAACCCTAGGTAGGAGGCATTATTATACACTGTATATCCACTTGATCCGCTCAGCAAGGCTAACACAAGTGCGGTAGTCAACCGTCTCTTTAGTTCTGAAAAAATTCTTTCATAATTCTCGTTCCACTCAAACTTGACGTTCTTGTTTGTGAGCCAAGTCAAAGGAGCAGGTAGGCTAGAAAACCCTTCCACAAACCTGCAGTAATAACTTGCCATCTCCAGAAAGTTACGAATCTCCTTAACCGAAGTTAATCTTTCCCAGCTAAGCACTGCTTTAACTTTTTTGGGGTTCACCGATACTCTATCTTTTGATATGATGTGCCATAAGAGGGTAATCTTCTCAAGCCAGAATTCATACATGCTTAACTTTGCATACAGTTTCTTCTCTATGAGAACTTGCAAAACCTAAGTTAGATAGTGAGCATGTTCCTCTCTGCTCTTTGAATAAACCAAGATATTATCGATGAATACAATGACGAACTGATCCAGAAATTATATAAAAACCCTGTTCATTAAGTCTACAAAGATGGCTGGAGCATTAGTTAGTCTAAATTGGTATAATTAGAAACTCATAGTATCCGTACTTGGTTCGAAAAACTATTTTAGGAATGTCTTTTGCCCTGATCTTTACCTTACGGTAACTTGAATGCATGTCTATCTTGGAGAAGACCTGGGCATCATGCAACTGATTAAGAAGGTCATCGATCTTGGGAAGGGGGTATTTTTCTTAATCGTAACCCTATTCAAGCCTCTATAGTTTATATATAACCTTAACGTCCCATCTCCCTTTCTTGCAAATGTGACTCTGACACTCTAAGGGGACGCATTATGTCGAATGAATCTACTGTCCTGCAATTCAGTGATCTATTTCCTCAGTTCTTCCATCTCAACACGACTTATGTGGTAAGGAGCAACTGAAATAGCCTAGGTATTTGGTTGAAGGTCTATGGTGAATTCGACTTCTCTGTCCACTAGCAGTCCATGTAGTTCATTAAGGAATACATCTGAAAAGTCTCGGACAACTGAAATCTCTTGAATACAAATTTCTTTCTTAATTTTGCCTAGTTAGAGAAAATAGTCGGGTTAAAGTACTTGATAATAAGAGAATTTGCTATGAGTGAAATAAATGTTAAAGAATTTTATCAATTTGTAAATGACTCATCATTAAGAGGGTTGAATACAACCTTCTTACTAAAATAATTTATGGTGGTGTGATATGCCGCTAACTAGTTTATTCTTAAGATTACATCAAAGTCCTCTGTGTCAATCTCTATTAGGTCCACACTCAATTTTCTATTTGCTATATCTATGACACATGCTCTGTATATAACTTCCCCCAGTAATGTCATACTCTCAAGAGTAGACACAAATAACACATTATCAAGTTTTTTAGATAATACATTTAATTTTGATATAAAAACATGTGAAACAAATGAATGCGATGCACCATTATCAATCAAAACATAAGCAGGATGCTTGTAGATAATGTACATACCTTGTACCACGTCCGGGTCGGCTTCTGTATCCTACTGAGTGAGGTTGTTAGCCCTGCCTTGGATAGGAGGTCTGGTCTGGTTCTGGTTCCTTGGGTACTCTCTTGCATAATGTTAGATACTACCGCATATGCGGCAGGTTTTGTTGAGGCGATAATACGATCGGTCCTCATGATCCTTGCCACAGTGCTGACAGGTCTTACCGCGCCTTACTGCTGGAACTTGAGGAGGAGATTGAGTCATCAACCTAGGTCTCTTATTTTGTTAAACAAGTACAGTAGATGTTGATCTGCGGTGTGGAGCCGAGAGCCGGAAGTTCCCTACTACTGGAGGGAAGGTACAAAGGTTCCCATCCACCAACTATGCCTTGGCCAGGACAACCGAATATGTGCTGAGCTCGAGTACAAACAACTGTTGTCTGATCTCAGGATGAAGACCCCACCCTAACCTTCTAGCCTTCATGCCTTCATCTGTCATGCTCTTTGAGGAATACTAGTCCAACTCTAGAAACTTGCGAGTATATTCTGATACAGTCATGTCCCCCTGGACCAAGTGTACAAACTTCATCTTCTTCAAATGTCGGAGATATTCTAGAAGGTACTCTGCATGAAATGTCGTCAGGAACTGTTCCCAAGTGACTGGAAAATGTAGGGTGGCCTACTTGAGTTGCCACCAACGGCCAGTTTCTCCCACCAGCATGTAGGTAGGAAGGATGACTTTCTGTTTGGGAGTCACCCGAACCATCATGAAGGCCTTCTTTGTCTCAACTAACTAGTACTCGACCTCTTTAAAGGAGGATCCCTCTGCAAAAGTAGATGGATTTAATCTTTTATACCTTTCGATGTAGCTTGGGTCCATCATGGGAGGAGTTGGATCCTGTGGAAAAGGCACTAGACTGCGCTGAAGATGGACTGGGTGGCCCTGCGGTGGTACTGAATGATACAGTGGAGGCACCGGATTGTAATGTGGCGGTGCCAGGTGATGCAGTTGGGGCACCAGGACATACTGTGGTGGTGTCGGGTGGTACTATGGCTGAGGCACCGGATCATACTATGGTGATGCAGGGTGGTACTGTGGAGGAGCAGGGTCATACCGGAATGGCTTGGGATCCTCTCGCTATAGCGATGACTCAACCTGTGGCAGTGGGGGAGGGTCAGGTAGCTCACTCTTTTCCTTCCGGGCCTGTTGTGTAGCAATGAGTCTCTTCAGCATCTCAAATAATCGGTCGACATCCTCTCTAAGCGAACTCTCCCGGGCTGCTCGGTTTAGTGGGGGTTTTCTTCTTCTTATCTATCTGTATTTGCATTTCACAAGGAATGATTGAGTGATAATTCATTATTTTTGGTGTTTCCTAAGGATTTTGTGTAAGGAATGAGTCCGAGGAATGCAGCTCTGATACCAACTGTAAAGACCCCGAAATTCCAAAGGAAATAAATCATAAATTAAGTGCGGAAGCGAATTGATTAGTTAGGGTTTACATTCCTTACATAATAACTTAAAGTACCAAATAGTAATACGGAAATTACCATTTCTAAAGGAAATACAAAAATTAAGGAAATAAACGAAAAATAAATAAACGGATATCCTACTCGCAACCCTCTTGTGGATCAGACTCTGGATCATGGTCCTCTTGATCTGAAATGATTAAATAAGGAATGAGATACACTAGCCCAATAAGAATATCACGCTACTCACTGACACAAAAGTGAAGGTTAGTAGAAAAATAAAAAACAACTAATAGAGCTCTTAATTAAACAAATTCATTTATCATTTTTTACCATCTATTTACCGTAGTAAAATTTACAAAACAACTTATAGAGACAATAACATAACACATCATAATTTCATATGTAATCGATTTGAACAACAGTTTTTCATTTTCATCAGCCTGCTAGTATCCATAGGGGTTCATAGGGATGTCCCTACAACGCGTAAACCCTTTCCTTTAACATTTTAAATTAACGGGTTGTCCCCATACCCCGTCTAGTATGAGTGTCAAACTACCAAACCTCGATATCCCATTCGGTATGAGGCAATGTTCACGGTAGGGTTGCCTATGTACTCGATCCGTCCACCATCTCCCAGAATATCTAGTAAGTCTATCGTTTCATCCATTCACTTAATCATGCAATTTTCTATTTTCCTTTAATCTCCATTTTTTCTCAATTCAACTGTAAATACATAAAACAACCAATACATGCATTCAAAGCTATGAAATCGACCAATTAGATACTATCATGCATTCAAACCGTAAAAATAATCAACAGAAATAACAGTAGATAATTTTCGGTTCTTGCTCCATTAGCAACTCGTAATTAATTATGGATATTTTTTAAATTATACAAAATACCGTATTATTGTTAATTTGACTTCAATTCTATAACAGAGAATAGGGTGAGGGATTCTTACTCAATTCGATGCCCAAAAAATGCAACTTGTTGACTGCGACTACCGGCGGTCTTCGGATTTCCTAAATTTTTTTCGGGGATTAAAACACGCTATAAGTACCTACAAATATTTCAAAAAATTCAAAAACAATGTCAGAACCCCTTTTTAGCCAATTCCAGAATTCGAGCCGTCGTGCTCCGGCGGCGGTTCACCTCGGGTTGGTTATTTTCGACCGTTTTCAGCCGAATTTGGCCACTTTTACATCAACCCTTGTGAAAAAACACATTAAGGGGCCTCGGTTGGCCAAAAAAGATAAAAAAATTGAAACTCACCGACAGCGGGGCTCTCCGGTGCGACGGCTCTGCCGGCTCACTTTTGCGGTTGGGTGTTTTGCTTCACTCAACCTGTAGAGAAGGAAACGGTGATTACAAGGGTGGAAAATTTTCATAGAACAGGAATCGGGAAGGGCCTCATCGGAGGTAGTTTTTAAATTTTCTACGGCGGCGGCGCCGGGCTTTGCCCGCGGTTTTCGGCCAATCCGCTAGTCTTTTGGCTCCGATTTGACTATGAGAGTGTTTAAAATTGAATTCCGCATAAAGGGAAAATTTTTTAACTCTTTTGGCGGTTGGAAGTGGCTTTGGCACGGCAGCGGGTGGCAGCGGCTCTCCTTCCCGGCGGCTGGGTCGTCTTCTCCAGCGAGGGTGTCTGATAGCTAGGGTTAGGGTTTGGTGTGAAAAGAGTTATTTATACTCGTCTCTTTTTAAAATGGACCGTCCGATCGTGATTAAATAGGAAGTAGATCTGGACCGTTGATCGCATTTAAATCTGATCGTCCGATCGCGTCTGGGAAGTGCACGCATCTGGGCCGTCCATATGGGAGCGGATCTGGGTCGTCCAATCGCGGGCACGCGGATCGCTCGTATGGCCTCCCGTGTGGCACTGCATCAGTGTTCGTTGCCACACGACACGTTTTGATTTTTCAGAGCTGCTGACCGGATATCCTACGTAGTATAACTTTCTTAAATTATATTTTGACCATCAGTTTCTAATTTTTCTTTCAAAAATACCTCCATAACCCAAATTTTTACCCTTTTTTTCTAAAATTATTTTTAATTTCATCCTCCTTCAAATTTTCTTCATTTTTACATTAAATTAAAATTAAAAAATTTAAAAAATTATATTTACAAATTAATTTAAATTACATAAAAATTAATTTGGGTATTACAATGTGGACCATGACATCAATAGCGCAACTGATCATTGTGCGTCGCGTGGCAGACACGTGGACACATGTCCATGCGGGAAGCCACGTGGGTGATCCGTGTACCAACGGATCCAACGGCCCAGATCTCCTCACGCACACATGGACGGTCAAGATCGATTCCTGAATAGGCTAGATTGAACGGCCCACGTGCCACGGAACAGACAGTCTAGATTCATTTTTTCTTTAGGCACGATCGAACAATCTTCGACACTCCACGTGTCTCTGCACGGACGACCCAGATCGACACTAAGGAGGTATTTAAACCTTGCTTCCCAGAAACCTTAACCCTAGCTGCATTTGACCCTACCGAAGAAGAAAAAAAGGCGGTCGGAAGGAAAGCCGACCACCAGAGCCACTGTCAACACTGGAGAGGTGAGTTTTTTCCCCTTGTTGTCTCGAAATTCGATTCTAAGCCTCCCTACACCCATATTGGCACCGAAAAGCTAAGAGGGAAGCCGAAAATCAAGAGTGGAGCTTTGCTAAGCCGCCACACTCGCGACCCAAAAATTTTCTGGAAGACTGAAAACATCCCTGACCGCGAGAGAGGAACGGTAGAGCTACCGCACCGAAAAACCACCTCACCGATTAGCTACAATTTTTTTCCTTTTTTCGACCAACAGAGACCACTTAACCTCAAATCTTACAGGTTTTCGCACAGGACCAACTGAAAATGGCCAGATCGATAGGAGATGCCGCCATGGGCGGCGGAGTCGGCGCCGTGCCAGAACCCTAAACCAGCGAAAAAATTATAAAACTTTTATTTTTAGTCTTTTTTTAATATTTTAGGATATGTGACGCGTATTTTCGAATTTTACAAAAAAAAAACTCAAGAAATCTGGGAAGGGCAATGAAAAATGCAGTGTTTCAAATACGACCTGGTGGAAGAATCTCTCACCCTTTCTCTTGTTACGGTGAAGTAAAATTTAATAAATAATAAACAGTGTAATTTGTGAATATTGATAACCTCTAAATTAATTAAATACAGGTCACCAGTGGAGCCGATAACTGATCAATACGTAATTGCTTATTTTATCTATATTGTTCATTTATTACTAAGTTATTATTGTTTACTTACCGCATGCACTTTAATTCATAGATTTAATTGCATTCTTGTTTATTGATTTAATAACCGTTTTATTCTTATTTATTGATCAGTTTGGAATGAATGTCCTGATCACACTTTTCTTAGTTATTGGAGTATCAATTCATATTGCATGTTTAATTGTCGCTCTATTGTTCTGTAATTATGGAATGAGATAGTTGTGTGTAATTGGTTGCTGGTTGATAATGTGAATATGTATGTAAAAGGCTTACCAAGTATTATGGAAAGGAGTGTATGGACCCGGTACATAGGACAAACTCTACCGTGAACATTATCTCAGTCGAATGAGGCTAAGAAGTCCCATACCGGAAGAGATTGAAAAGTGTTTGTTCACCCTCATACCGAACATGATATTGAAGCGATAGTACGTTTGATGCTCATTACTGGAGGGGATATGGGGCCGATTGATTAATTAATAGATTGAATATTGGGTCCACGTGTAGGGGACTTTATAGACCCCTAGAAGTATCGGTAAGTAGATACAAAAGTAAAGTTAGAATGAATAATGAATTGCTATCTTAATTATTGATTTTACAAGTCGATTTTTGAGAATTAAAATAGTGAGTATGAAACTTACGTTTTTTAATTAAATGAATTTACCTATAAAGAAAAATGATTCCATTGTTTATTTTGTAATTTTTACCAACATTTGATTTTCTATATCAGTTGTTAAGTGTTGAGATTCTTACTGAGCTAGTATAACTCATTTTTTCTTATTTAACTATTTCATATCAGAAAAATCAAAATTCGAATATTGAATAATAAAAAAGTTAGTGATTAAATGTTGCTTCCCGCTTTCCATCAGAGTTGCCCTACGGAGTTCAACCATATAGGTTTCTAGTTACATTTCTATTTCTGTTATTTTAATTTCTTTTAAAGGACATTTTCGTAACCCTATTGCACATCCAAACTTACTGTGCAAAAAGTGTAAACTCTAAATTCTCAATTACTTCCGTTTATATTTCATTAATTCAATATTTTTATTTTATTAAATTTTGGACTTTTACACAACTTTATTCTTTTTACTAAAAATAAGTAAAATTTTGGTTGACTTAGTTCACTAATGTGCTATTAAGATTGTAACAATAAAGTTGGGTCAAAATTTCATAAATTTATTATATTTTAAAATAAAAAATTATTTTATAACGATTAAATTCTTCTAATTAAAATAATTACAATAAATTAAAATTTTTACAAAATATTTTTTTTTACTAAAAAGAAGTAAGGTTTTGGTTGACCGAAACAATAATGTACAACTTTTAATATATCAACTATTGATGTCTTTAAATATATCTATATCTATATATGTATGTGTATATATATATATAATTACCAGCCAATTAATGGTCAATATTACATGTCTATATAATTGGACCAAAAAAAAAATGGTACTTTATGAGCTACCACACCCACTCTCATTTAAAAGTAAGCTCCACATAGAAATTTTATGGGAACCATCCCAACTAATCATCATATTCGTTTATAATCACTATTAAAAAAATATGTTTTTCTTTATTTAATTACAAAAATATTAAGCTATTGATCAAGTGAATTATTTTTATTATATATAATCTTCAATACATATTTATATATTTTATTATTAAATTAATGCCTGTATTTTAATTAGATCAAAACAATTATAACAAAATTAATAATAGAATAAATCAATTATTAATACGAATTATAAAATGTATGATAAATAATATAAACATATTTTATTTTATTTTTTCTATGGATTAAGTCTTTGGATTCGACTCAATTATGGCATATTAAATAATTGTTATTGCTATTAATTTTTTAAAGTTTAGTTTAAAATTTAAAATTATAAAATAATTAATTATATTTTAATTTTTATCATTCATTCTTTTAATTTATAACACCTTGACTTTTGTTAAACTACTTAAGTTCATATTTATCTTATTATGTAAAGCTTGCAAAAGTGGTAACATGGGAAACATACTCTAGCTCTAAAACACTAATGACATTTTGTACTCGAATTTATTTAATTCAATCTATCCGAATTTGATCCAACATAATTCTATGACATATGCACAAGTTTGGGTCAGGTAAAAGATTAATGTTAGTAACAAAAGAGGATGATTCAATGTTGGTTTAAGTTTAGCTTTTCAAAATCTGTCCAAACCCAACTCCTACATATATATATATATATATACAAATATTTTTTAACGTTTTTTATAATTATAAAAAAAATTATATTTATATGATAAATAATATATTATATTCATAAATATATATTAATGAATATATTTTTAATTATGTATTTATATATCAAATAATCAGATAAAGTTCATGTTGAATATATTATCTGTATTCAATATTTGTTTTATAAAAAAAAAAAAAAAATCAAACCGGAATTTATTTTTTATTTTAAATTTCAATATCTAAAATAAGAGTTTTCTTTTATTAAAATTATTTTTTTAAAAAAATTGTGTGATAATAAAAAAATTGGTATTTGAAAGATAAATATGATGAATTTGAGTGGGTTATCATCTCCTTTTAGTTATTCTTCACAAGTGCAAGTCTCTTTCACAATTGATGCCAATTAATAATTTCGATATTTGTTTTGTTTATATATGTGAATTAAATAATATGTAATTAATAAACAAGACTCGTTGCTGTATGTGATTTGCATCCATGAGGAATCACCAACAAGATATTGCGTAAATTCCACTATTTCCAACCTCAATTATTACACTCATGATTGTGCCATCTCAATTCTCATATATTTTGTTTTATTTTATTTTATTTTTGTATATAATCAAAAAAAAATTAATCTACTTAGTTCTTTAATTTTTGTATAATTAATTATGATTTAATGAGTTAATAATGCTTCACGTGGATTGATTATATTTTATTTAATTCAATTCCTTTAAATTTAATTGGACCTGATTTTTTCTTCTTTTTTTTTTTTTTTTGAATTACATATTAAAGTTAAATTGAATCTAAATGCTTTGGGAGGGCTTCTAAAAAGTTTATCATAAACATTCTTAATATTGATATAATTTAAAACTTATTATAGTCCTGATTTAAGATTTCATAAATAATAATTTTTATCAAAATTACAATCCGAAATTATTTAACTCTCTAAAATTAAACAATTATAATCCATTGTTTTGCTCAAGATGCTTAATATTTTTAGTATAAATTCAAATTTTTCATTATATTTTGATATTATATATTTTTGCAAAAATTCAATCGTGTATGATAATTTACGTTTAATAATTATATCATTCCATTATTAGAACCCAAAAAATCTGTAAAAATCTTTTTTTTTTTAAAAAAAAAAATCAATTGACCAAGTTCAACTGCCTAAACTGAGAATTAAGTAGTGATTAATTCTGCTATTAATAATTAATTGCTTGCAAGAAACGACAAAAGTGAACATATATATATATATATTATACGGTCTTGAATAATTGAATTATATACTCAAAAAATCAAATTAAAAAATAAAAGGAAATTAATACTTGAAAAACACAAGAACCTTACACGTTTTGAGGTGGGCATGTGGTGGTCTCTGATTGGTTAAGAGAAGTCTACATTATAAAATTTCGCCGGACAATGGAGATGGAGTCGCCGAACACGATCATCATTAGCTGGCAATTAGAAAATCAACGGCCGTGATTTACTGCCAGCAAGGATTGCTTACGTGGACCATACTACGGTTTCACTCTCTCCTTTAAAGCCTCAATCATTGGCTTCTCTCTCCTTACTCTTCTCTCTCTCTCGCTCTCTCTCTCTCTCTCTCTCTCTCTCCATCCGCCGTTTCAGTACTGTTCTGCTTTTCAGTGGAGAATTTTGTCTGGTATTTTCAGTGGACAGTTGTTGGTTTCGTTCTGGGATTTTGGAGAAGAGGAAGAGGATTTTGTTTGTGTTTGAAATGGTTTTAATGTGTGAGATTTTCTTTGGTGAAGAAGGAAAACCAGAAGAAGGAGAGTGGGAGAAAGAAAGATAACATCTTCTATATACGTTGAAGAAGATTTTCTCTAAATCCAACATAGCAGAAGTAGTGAACGATACAGAGTTACAGAAGAAAGAATCATCATCTGCTTCTGCTGGTAATCTCTCTTCTTCGTCTTCTTCTTCTTCTTCTTCTTCTTCTTCTTTCTTTGTAGTTGTCGTTTTAAAGGGTGAATCTTTTTTGATTGAATTCAGCAAGTTTCATCTTTTTCTTCTTTTCCTTTACTTGAACCAAAAGTATCCTTTTCTCTCCCTCTCTTCTTCTCTGAGATTTGGGAGGGAGAGAGAAAGAGAGATTAATATGATTTTTTAGATGGGGGAAAGCAAAAATTAAACCATCTTTAGAAAATTTTTCCAACCACATGGGCTTTGGCTTTTTTTAGCAAAAGGAAAATGGAAAGAGAAAAGTCCATTTTGATCTAGAAAATAAAGTTGACAGCTTTATTTGCTGCTAAAACAAGAAAAACCAACTAACAACAAATATCAAGATTTGTGGTAAAACCATATTAATTTGGCCAGACGCGTATGATTTGCAGATTCACCGGCAATGTCTGCAACAATACTGAGTGACCCATTAATGGTGGTTTCAACAGCGGCGGCGGGAGAAAGTCAGGCGGCGGGGACAAAGCTGGTGGCGGCGCAGATAAACGAAGTGGAATTTGCCAAGTGCGAGAGCTGTGGATTGACAGAGGAATGTACACCAGGGTATATAGAAAGAGTTCGTGAAAGGTATCAGGGAAAATGGATATGTGGGTTATGTGCAGAAGCTGTTAAAGATGAAATTATAAGGGCGGAGAGGCTTATTAGCACAGAAGAAGCCATGGCTAGACACATGAGTTTCAGGAAGAAGTTCAAGTCATCGTCTCCTCCATCTGATCCAACTGTTCATTTGATATCCGCCATGAGACAGATTCTGAGACGAAGCTTGGATTCACCAAGATCAACACCAACTAGTCCGACTAATAATACTCAGAAGGGTTCTGTGCTTTCCAGGTCTGAAAGTTGCTTCCCATCTTTATCTGGTTGAGGAAGATGGGTGGGTGGATGGACGGATGGATGTCGGAGACGATTAAATTCTGGGAATAAGAAGAAGAGGCAAAAAAAACCAAAAGGGTTTTATGCTAGATTATTGTTAAGTTTTAATTTCTTAAATATTGATGGAAAAAAAAAAAAAAAAAAAACTCAATCTGTATTTTTCCGAAAAAATTTTGCTCTTTCTTTTCTTATTAGCTATACCCATTTCTCTTTTTGATTTTGTGTTTGCAGACAAGAGCATCACATTGGTTTAAAATGGGATAGAAATGAAAATACAATATAAGTATCGATAGAAATTAGAAAAAAAAATCCAGCAATCTAATTCTATTTTAATTGTACATTCAATTTAAATTGAATAATAAATTGGGTATCTATTATACTCATTTCTCTTTTCGATTTTGTGTTTGTAGACAAAAACATCAATGAAAATACAATACAAGTATTGATAGAAATCAGAGAAAATCCAGCAATCTAATTCTATTTTAATTGTACATTCAATTTAAATTGAATAATAAATTGGGTATCTATTATAAGTATTGATAGAAATTATAAATAAAATAAATAAATAAATAAAAACTCATCAATCTAATTCAATTTAAATTTTAGAAAAGTTATAAACTTTATAACTGTGAAATTAAAAAATAATAAATTGGGATCCACTGTCTGGAATCTGTATTTACAGTGAAATGATTTGTGTAGAACATGTCTTAGAGTGCAAATTTATTTTATCGCCAGATATGACAAAATTTATTGTGGTGTTGTTCCAGATGTATGTGATCTATGTCTTGCCAGTGAGTGCATAATTTTTTTAAAAGGTAAATTAAAATTTAACATTTATTATAATTAAGTTTTTAATATTTTTTTAATTATAATTTAATTCTTTCTATTTTATTTATTTATTTCAATTATTTAGTTTTTTTTAAAAGAATATATTAAAATAATATTTACATATTCTAAAAAATAATTTTACTAGTAAATTAATACAAATATTATATCTATTTTTTATTATTAATTTAATTAATTAGCGAAATGTATTTCCTTGAATTATTTTTTAAATTATCAAGAACTAAATAGTAATAAAAAATATTATTGACTAAGAATAATTTTTTAATTAACTAGCAATGCACCTTTTTTAATTATTAATTGAGCATGATAATTACATATTTTAACCGTTGCATAAATTGTTATTAGTCTGTTTATTATTTATTTTCTTCATTTTTAAATTCTAGAGATTTCATTTGTTATAATTTTCATTTTTCCTTTTGGGTTTTTTTAAAAAATAATTGGTGATTGGATTTATGATAAGTGATGTTAATGGTGGACATATAATTAATTATGTTTTAATTGCAGCAATCATATATACAAAAAGATAAAATCTTTTATAATTAAGAAATTAAAGTTTCTAATCAATGGCTTTTAGGTTGGCAGTTGTTTAATTTCTAGTTTAAAATCAAAAATCAAAAATTTCACTTTTAGTTAAGAGTAAAATTATTATATATGTAACGGCTCCAGAAATTTAAATGAAATGTATGTATTAAAAATCTCAAATGCAGAAACGTAATAAAAATTTGATTAACATTCATTACACAATAACCAAAATGTACTCAAAACATAAAAAAACAAACTAACTAAAAGAGATACTCGAAATAAGAACTATAAGTATAACTATGAAATCTTTAGGCGTCCCCTTCGCCGTCTTCTTGAGGAACAGGCTCAGGAACAACGTCTTCATGATCTGAAATGATTAAATAAGGAATAAACTACACCAGCCCAGTAAAGACATCACACTATCTCACTGCCACGGAAGTAAATGTGGGTAGAAAGCAAAAATGACTAATAGAGCATAATTTATAACAAACTCGTTTATCAACATAAAAACCTTTACTGTCCACTTACCTCGGTGAGATCCATGAAAACGACATATGAAAGCAATAACATTATCATCATCATGAAATCATATAAACTGTATAACATAACACTTACCACGCATTTGCATTTCAATCATTAAACAACATATTTTCCTCTTTTACCAGCCTACTAGTATCCATGGGGATTCATAGGGGGTCCCCGCTGCCCGTGAACCATTAACATTACAATCTGATTCCAGGGCCGTCCCCATATCCCGTCCGGTATGGGCACCAAAACCATGAACCTCAATACCCCATCCGGTATGAGGGTGAAACGGACCGTTTCCATACCCCGTCCGGTATGGGCGCAAAAACACATAAGGTCCCCATACCCCATCCGGTATGAGAGACCACGTTCCCGGTGGGGTTCCCTACGGACCCGGTCTGTCCACCATCTCCTAGGATATCTAGTCAAACTGTCCACATTTTCCACTTATCAATTCACATAACCTTTCTGCCTTTTTCCTTAATCTCAATCATTCAATCATACACAATATGTAAACCAGTAATTGACACCAAACAAGACAACACAGTATCGGGTTAATCATAATATCAACCATAATAAAGAAAACCATGATTCATGCATACCAGACCATAAAATAAATACATCAGACATCATGCTGCATTTAATACTGAAAAATAGATCAAACAATAACAGACCAACATTGTATCAGACTCGGGCTCCATTGGCAACCTCAATCAATTATACATCTATAAAGTCTCAAAATACTGTTTAATTATTTATTAAGCTTTAATACCGTGATAGGAAATAGGGTGAGGGGTCCTTACTTGTTTCGGGGTCTGAATTCTACTCTACAGTGCGCCTACAGGCTGTCCCTAATTTTCCTGAATTTTTTCTGAAAAACTGAAGCATACTACCGGTACCTGCACGTGTCCCAAAAAATCCCAAATCAGACCTAGGGCCCCTTTCGGCTAATATCAGAATTTCGGCACGGCGGCTCCGTCGTGCTCCGGCGACGGCACCGCCGTCTGCAGCGGCTCCGTCGTGCTCCGGCGACGGCACCGCCGTCTGCAGCGGCGATCCGCCTCGGGTTGGCCATTTTCGACCGAATTCGGCCAAACTTGCATCGGTCCTTGCGATAAAACAACCCTAGGACCCTCGGTGGGCCAAAAAATCACGAAAAATTGAAACTTACCGGCGGCGGTGCTCTCAGGTGTGGCGGCTCCTCCGACGTGAGTCGCGTTTTGATGTTTGGCTCCGATCAACCTGTAGAGAAAATAACGGTGATCACAGTGGTATAAAATTTGCATCGAACGTAGGCCGGGAAGGGCCTCATCGAAGGCAAAAACAGAGGGGGGTCGCGGTGGCGCTGCTTGACTTCGGCAGGCGTTTTCGACCGTTTGGCCGATGGTTTGGCTCTGGTTTGGCCATAAGCGGACTCAGCATCAAAAAACGAGCTAGTGGGAGAAAATTTACCTCGATCGGCGGTTGGAAACTTCCCCAGTGCGGCGGAAGGTGGCGGCGGCCGGCTCCTCCAGCGTCTGGTTCTTCTTCTCCGGCGAGGCACTGGCGGTTAGGGTTTTGTGGTCAGGTGTAGGTGGGGTTATTTATACCCTTTGCCTTTTAATCTCAACCGTCCATCAAGATTAAATCTGGACCGTCCGATCGCGATTTAATTGGGATTAAATCTGGGTCGTCCGTACCTGATTGAATTTGGGGCGTCCATACGCGTGAATCTGGGCCGTCCGTGCGCACGTTTGATCTGGGCCATCCGTGCGCGCGGGAACAGATCTGGGCCGTCCGATCGCGCGCACGCAGATCACCCACGTGGCCCGTCTCGTGTCAGCGTTTTCTTGCCACACGGCGTGTCCTGGTTGGCCGGGGCTGCTGATTGGGCCGCTGACGTGGCACAACTTTTTTAAATTGCGTTTTGACCTCCGGTTTCTGATTTTCTTTTCAAAAACACCCCCAGAATCCAAATTTTCACTCATTTTTCCCAAAATCAATTTTAATTAAATCCAAATAATATTTTTACCCAATTTTATCATTATTTTTATTTTTATTTTCATTAAATTAAATTAAATAAAAATCTAAAAAATTTAAATAAATAAAAATAAAAAATAATAAGATAAAATAAGAAAAAGAAACACTTGGTTGTTACAACACTCCCCCCCTTAAAGAAATTTGGTCCTCCAAATTTGCTTCTTACTCTTGGACGAACAAATGGGGATACTGGGCTCTAAATTCTGATTCTAGCTCCCAAGTAGCCTCCCTGAGCGTGTGGTTCTGCCACACGACCTTTACAAAGATATTTTCCGGTTGCGGAGTATTCTGCTCTTTCGGTCCGTGATACCGACTGGTACTTCTTCATAAGACAAGTTCTCTTGGAGTGGAAGCAGTTCATGAGCCAAGACATGAGAAGGGTCCGGGTTGTACTTACGTAGCATGGATACGTGGAACACGTTGTGGACTCTGGAGAGATCTAGAGGCAGTACTAGTCTGTAGGCAGCAGTATCAATCCTGTCTAAGATTTCAAAGGGTCCAATATATCGGGGGTTTAATTTTTTTCTCCTGCCGAACCTACTAATTCCCTTGAAAGGAGTGACCTTAAAAAACACCCGGTCGTCTTTCTCAAACGTTAGGTCTCTCCTCCGGGTATATGCATAACTCTTCTGCCTACTCTGAGCTGTCTGAATATTCTTCCTGATTTTAACTATTTTGGACGTGGTCTCCTCTACCAACTCTGGGCCGAACAATCTTCTATCGCCCACTTCCTCCCAACAAATCGGTGATCTGCACGGGCGCCCATATAACACCTCATATGGAGCCATGCCGATGCTAGCTTGGTAGGTTTTGTTGTAGGCAAACTCTATCAGGGGTAGATGGTCTTTCCAATGGCCCCCAGAGTCCAGGACACAAGCTCGGAGCATATCCTCAAGCGTACGAATTGTCCTCTCTGATTGTCCATCAGTCTGGGGATGGAAGGCAGTACTAAGAGACAGCTTTGTTCCCATAGCTTGCTAGAAACTACTTCAAAACTGAGAAGTGAACTTGGGATCCCTGTTGGATACTACTGTCACTGGAACCCCATGCAATCTGACTATCTCCCGGATATACATCCTTGCCAACTTGTCCAATGAATCGGTCATCCTAATAGCTAGGAAGTGGAAAGACTTGGTAAGTCGGTCAACGATTACCCATATGGCATCATGTCCTGAACGTGCCTTGGGTAACCCCGATACGAAGTCCATGGTGATATGTTCCCACTTCCACTCCGGGATCGGTAAAGGCTGAAGTAACCCACCTGGGCGCTGATGCTCTGCCTTAACCTGCTGAATACCAAGCATTTAGATACAAAGTCGGCTATGTCTCTCTTCATCCCATGCCACCAAAACTGGGGTCGCATGCTTTGGTACATTTTGGTGCTTCCTATATGCATGGCAAACTTCGAGCTATGGGACTCCGTCATGATGTCTCTTTTTAACTCACTGTCATCTGGGACACACATCCTGTCTTGAAAACGAAGTAATCCATCGGCAGAGATTCAGAATTCTGAGCTCCCTCCCTGTTCTGCATCCTTCTTGCGGGCTACCAAGGCGGGGTCAACTGTCTGGGCTTCCCTTATTCTCTGGATTAACTCGGGCTGGAGTGTCAGGCGACCCAAATATGTGACTCTCTTCAGATCATGAAGTTGAACCTGTTGTGTGGCCCCAATTGGTCTGCATTCTGAAACCATCAAATGGGCTAAGATACCTGCACTTTTCCTGCTGAGAGCATCTGCTACTACGTTGCCTTTATCCGAATGGTATAAGATATCACAATTATAGTCCTTAAGGAGTTCCATCCACCTTCTTTGATGTATGTTGAGATCCTTCTGAGTGAATATGTATTTCAAACTCTTATGATCGGTATAGATCTGAAAGGTCTCTCCGTACAAATAATGGCGCTAGGTTTTCAAGGCATGAATGATTGCGGCAAGCTCCAAGTCATGGGTGGGATAGTTCTTCTCATGATTCTTTAACTGTCTGGACCCGTATGCTATAGCCTTTCCATGCTGCATTAGGACACAACCCATGCCCAGATAGGAGACATCACTATAAACTGTATATCCTTCCGATCCACTCGGTAAAGCCAGCACGGGTGCAGTGGTCAGCCGCTTCTTTAATTCTGAAAAACTTCTTTCGCAGTCCTCATTCCAGTCAAACTTGTCATTCTTCTTTGTGAGTCGGGTTAGAGGAGCTGCTAGACTGGAGAATCCTTCAACAAACCTGCATTAATAACCTGCCATTCCCAGGAAGCTACGAATTTCCTTAACTGATGTCAGCTTTTCCCAACCAAGTACCGCTTCAATCTTTTCGGGATTCACTGATACCCCTTCCTTCGATATGATGTGTCCTTGGAAGGCGGTCTGCTCAAGCCAGAATCCACACTTACTCAACTTCGCATATAACCTCTTGTTTCTAAGGACCTGCAAAACTTGGGCAAGATATTGAGTATGTTCTTCTCTGCTTTTTGAGTAAACTAAGATATCATCGATGAACACGATGAAAAATTGATCCAAGAACTCTCTGAAGACCCTATTCATCATATCCATAAAGATTGTCAGGGCATTGGTTAACCCAAATAGTATGACCAAGAACTCATAGTGTCCGTACCTGGTTCGGAAGGCCGTCTTGGGGATGTCTTCTGTTCTTATCTTCACCTGATGGTAACTTGATTGTAGATCTATTTTAGAGAAGACCTGTGCACCCTGCAGTTGATCAAAAAAATCATCAATCCGGGGAAGGGGATACTTGTTTTTTATTGTAACCTTGTTCAATCCTTTGTAATCAATGCACAGTCTCAATGTTCCATCTCCCTTCCTTGCAAAAGTGACTCCGGCACCCCAAGGGGACACACTGTGTCTAATAAAACCATTGTCTTGTAATTCAGTGATCTGTTTCCTCAGCTCTTCTATCTCAATGTGGCTCATGCGGTAAGGAGCAATCGAAATGGGCTGGGTACCTGGCTATAGGTTTATAGTGAACTCGACTTCTCTGTCCACTGGCAGACCGGGTAGTTCGTTCGGAAACACATCTGGGAAGTCTCGGACTACCGGAATCTCTTGAATACAAATTTTCTTCTTAGGCTTACATAGTCAGAGAAAACAGCAAGATTAAGGCACTAGAAGTTAAGAAAACTTGCCATCAAGGAATAAGTACTGAATAATTTTATTAATGTGTAAATGGCTCCTTGTTAGGAGGATTAAATACAACTTTCTTGTTAAAGCAATTTATGGTGGCGTGATACGCTGCTAGCCAATCCATTCTTAAGATTACATCAAAATCCCCCGTGTCTAACCCTATCAGGTCTACACTCAGTTTCCTATTTGCTATCTCCACGGTACAAGCCCTATAGATAACTTTTCCTAGTAGTGTTTCACCCCCGACAGTAGACACAAACAACAATGAATCAAGTTTATCAGGTGATACATTAATTTTGGAAGCAAAAGTATGTGAAACAAAAGAGTGCGATGCCCCAATGTCAAATAAAACATGAGCTATATGGTCACAGATAGTATACATACCCTGTACTACATCCGAGTCGGCGTCAGCATCCTGCTGGGTAAGGTTGTAAGCTCTGCCCTAGATAGGAGGCCTTCCTTGATTCTGGTTCCTCAGGCATTTTCTTGCATAATGCTGGGCATTGCCACAAATGCGACAAGTGTTGTTGAGGCGGTAGCATGGTCGGTCCCCGTGATCTCTGTCGCAGTGCTGACAGATCTTCCCACGTGTTGCCCCTGGAGCCTGAGGAGGGGCCTGGATGGCTAGTCTGGGCCTCTTATTTGGTTGGGTAGGTGCTGGCCTGCAGAACGGAGCTGAGGGTCGGGAACTCCCTCCTGGCTGAGGACGGGTGCTGAAGCTTCTTTCCACGATCTGTGTCTTTACTAGGACTGTTGAATATGTCTTGAGCTCCAGTACTAACAAGTGTTGCCTGATCTCCAGGCGGAGACCCCACTGGAATCTCCTGGCCTTTCGACCCTCATCCATCAATGTCTCCGGGGAGTATCTGCCCAACTCTAGGAACTTACGAGCATATTCTGATACTGTCATGTTTCCCTGAACCAGTTGAACAAACTTCGTTTCTTTTAGGTGTCGGATGTGTTCAGGGAGATACTCCGCATGGAAGGCCGCTAAGAACTGCTCCCAAGTGACTGGTGTAGGCAAGGTGGTCTGCTTGAGCTCCCACCAACGTCCTGCTTCCCCTACTAGCATGTAGGAAGCAAGGGCAGCTCTCTGCTCAGGAACTACTCCCAAGGTCCTGAAAGCTCTCTCAGTCTCCGCCAGCCAGTACTGGGCCTCTTCAAAAGAGGATCCCCCTGCAAAGGTGGAGGGGTTCAGTCTCCTGTACCTCTCTATGTAGCCCGGGTCGATCAAGGAAGGAGCGGGGTCCCGTGGAGGAGGGACTGGACCCAGCTGGGGATAGACTGGGGGGTCCTGTGGTGGCACCTGCTGATATGATGGGGGCACTGGGTTGTGCTGTGGCGGTGCCGGGTAGTACCGTGGCTGGGGCACCGGGTTGTACTGCGGCAGTGGTACCGGGTGGTACTATGGAGGAGCATGCTCGTGCCAGGGTGGCTCGGGATCAGCCTGCTGTAGCGGAGGCTCAACCTGCGATAGTGGAGGAGGGTCGGGTAACTCCCTTCTCTCCTCTCGCCCTTGCTGGGCAGCTATGAACCCTTCCATCATCTCAAATAACCTGTCTACATCCTCCCGAAGTGAATTATCCCGGGCCGTTCGATTTAGTGGGGGTCTTCCTCTCCTCATCTCTCTACACCTGCATTTCATAAGGAATGGTTGAGTAACGATTTATCAGTGAATATTTCTCTAAGCATTATTGTGTAAGGGATGGGTTCGAGGAACGCGGCTCTGATACCAACTGTAACGGCCCCAGAAATTTAAATGAAATGTATGTATTAAAAATCTCAAATGCGGAAGTGTAATAAAAATTTGATTAATATCCCTTACACAATAACCAAAACGTACTCAAAACATAAAAGAACAAACTAACTAAAAGAGATACTCGAAATAAGAACTATAAGTATAACTATGAAGTCTTTAGGCGTCCCCTTCGCCGTCTTCCTGCGGAACGGGCTCGGGAACAACGTCTTCCTGATCTGAAATGATTAAATAAGGAATGAGCTACATCAGCCCAGTAAAGACATCACATTATCTCACCGCCACGGAAGTAAAGGTGGATAGAAAGCAAAAATGACCAATAGAGCATAATTTATAACAAACTCGTTTATCAACATAAAAACCTTTACTGTCCACTTACCTCGGTGAGATCCATGAAAACGACCTATGAAAGCAATAACATTATCATCATCATGAAATCATATAAACTGTATAACATAACACTTACCACGCATTTGCATTTCAATCATTAAACAACATATTTTCATCTTTTACCAGCCTACTAGTATCCATGGGGATCCATAGGGGGTCCCTGCTGCCCGTGAACCATTAACATTACAACATAATTCCAGGGCCGTCCCCATACCCCGTTCGGTATGAGGGTGAAGCGGGTCGTCCCCATACCCAGTCCGGTATGGGCGCCAAAATACATAAGGTCCCCATACCCCGTCCGGTATGAGAGACCACGTTTCCGGTAGGGTTTCCTACGGACCCGGTCCGTCCACCATCTCCCAGGATATCTAGTCAGGCTGTCCACATTTTCCACTTATCAATTCACATAACTTTTCTGCCTTTTTCCTTAATCTCAATCATCCAATCATACACAACATATAAACCAGTAATTGACATCAAACAAGACAACACAGTATCGGATTAATCATAATATCAACCATAATAAAGAAAACCATGATTCATGCATACCAGACCATAAAATAAATACATCAGACATCATGCTGCATTTAATACTGAAAAATAGATCAAACAATAACAGACCAACACTGTATCAGACTCGGGCTCTATTGGCAACCTCAATCAATTATACATCTATAAAGTCTCAAAATATCGTTTAATTATTTATTAAGCTTTAATACCGTGATAAGAAATAGGGTGAGGGGTCCTTACTTATTTCGGGGTCTGAATTCGACTCTACAGTGCGCCTACAGCCTGTCCCTAATTTCCTTGAATTTTTCCTGAAAAACTGAAACGTACTACCGGTACTTGCACATGTCCCAAAAAATCCCAAATCAGACCTAGGGTCCCTTTCGGCCAATGTCGACATTCCGGCACGGCGGCTCCGCCGTGCTCCGGCGACGACGCCGCCGTCTACGGCGGCGATCCGCCTCGGGTTGGCCGTTTTCGGCCATTTTCGGCAAAACTTGCATCGGTCCCTGCGATAAAACAACCCTAAGACCCTCGGTGGGCCAAAAAATCACAAAAAATCGAAACTTACCGGCAGCGGTGCTCTCGGGTGTGGCAGCTCCTCCGGCGTGAGTCGCGTTTTGATGTTTGGCTCCGATCAACCTGTAAAGAAAAGAACGGTGATCACAGTGGTATAAAATTTGCATCGAGCGAAGGCTGGGAAGGGCCTCATCGGAGGCAAAAACAGAGGGGGGTCCCGGCGGCCCTGCTGGACTTCGGCTGGGTTTTTCGGCCGTTTGGCCAGTGGTTTGGCTCCGGTTTGGCCATAGGCGGACTCAGCATCGAAAAACGAGCCAGTGGGAGAAAATTTACCTCAATTGGCGGTCGAAAACTTCCCCGGTGCAGCAGCGGGTGGCGGCGGCCGGCTCCTCCGACGTCTGGTTCTTTTTCTCCGACGAGGCACTGGCGGCTAGGGTTTTGTGGTCAGGTGTGGGTGGGGTTATTTATACCCTTTGCCTTTTAATCTCAACCGTCCATCAAGATTAAATTTGGACCGTCCATCGTGATGCAATCTGGGCCGTCCGTGCCTGATTGAATCTGGGCCGTCAGTACGCGTGAATCTGGGTCGTCCGTGCGCGCAGGAACTGATCTGGGCCGTCCGATCGCGCGCGCGCGTATCGCCCACGTGGCCCGTCCCGTGTCAGCGTTTCCTTGCCACGCGGCGTGTCCTGATTGGCCGGGGTTGCTGACCGGGCCGCTAACGTGGCACAACTTTTCTAAATTACGTTTTGACCCCCGGTTTCCGATTTTCTTTTCAAAAACATCCCCAGAATCCAAATTTTCACCCTTTTTTTCCAAAATCAATTTCAATTAAATCCAAATAATATTTTTATCCAATTTTATCATTATTATTATTTTTATTTTCATTAAATTAAATTAAATAAAAATCTAAAAAAAATCAAATAAATAAAAAAAATAATAAGATAAAATAAGAAAAAAAAAACACTTGGGTGTTACAATATTGATTTTGAAAAAGAAATTATTCGTTGTTTCAAATATATTTTATGTGTAAATTTTAATTATCTTAATATGTGTAACTAATCATTATATTTTATTTACTTGATGTATAATACATGAAAACCAATGGAATTGTATATTATTAAGAGATTAATTATATTGTTTACTTGTTAGGAACTTAATTATGTTATTATTAATATGCAAATATCATTTAATTATCCTAATAACTACATTATTTACTTATCAGAAAGTTATTTGTGTTAATACGCAAATGTCATTTAATTACAAAAAATATTTAAATTTCTATGCAATATATGTGTATGAGTGTGTGTATATATAACAAGCAGACAGTCCTATTTTCTAAGTCTTTGAACGGCTCGTGGTATACTTTTAAACATAACATGTTTCTCAGCCCTATCCATTATTGAACAATGGTATACACACACACACACACACACAGGTATGTGTATAAAGTCACAAGAGGAAAAATATAATATTTGTCGGAAACATTTTGTGTTAAATTAAAAGGAATCTTAAACCACTCCAACACCCACAACTCAAGCATCATTACTCTGTACACACATACATATATATATATATATATATGTAAAGTATGTATGTTAAAAAGACATGGAAGAAATGTATTATTATTCAAATTGTTCTGCTGTGGGGGGAACCATGGCTGAGCCAAGTCCAACAAAAAGCAATCTACTCAGCTTAAGCCAGAGGGCTGATACAGGTTGTAAAATAGCTCTGTATTGATACTCTCTATTCAACTCAATTAAAACCATTACTGGTTCTAAGTACAATATACTGATACAAAGGAAATTTATTTGCATACTAACTATACCCACTCTTACCCGAAATTAATTCCTTGTGCCAACGGTAGTTCGCTCCCATAATTGATTGTACTGTAAAAACATGATACCCGCTAGACTAAGAAGTACTGATAAAAAATATTACACAGTAAATAATAATAGAGTGAAGAATTAAGATTACCAAGTCGAGCGTCTCATGTATTGTTTCCAAGAGTCACTTCCTGCTTCACGGCCACCACCTGTAGCCTTCTCTCCGCCAAAAGCACCGCCAATTTCAGCACCATTGGTTGGTATATTCACATTCACAATGCCACAGTCGCTTCCTTGAGGCCTATTATATGACACGCAACTGGTTAATAGGTCCTCGGTGCTGACATTAAACTCGAAAGAAACTTTTCTATTATCACACAAAAAGAGGAAAAAAAAAAAACCCTCAAGTCCGCCTCAGTTAATTACATAAACAAGTTAAGTGTACTCTTCACTGAAACATATCAATTGCAATTGCATAGAACTTCCCCCACTTGCTAAAAAAATTTAGTATTTATTCTATATTAAAATTATCTAGAAAGTTAATACATGAGAAACCTCGTTTATATGGATTTTACCTATTATATAGGACGATAATAAGTGATAAACATCATTTATAGATATTGTTCATATCATTTAAGATAACAACAAGTGTTGAACCTCATTTATAAAGTATTGGTGCCCATTTTTTTACTCTAATTTGTCTATTTAAAAACTGACTAGTTGGCTGAAACATTCAAATGAAAAAATTCAGATCACTATCTAATTTTCTTCTCATCTCCTCTCTTATTTTACTCTTGATTGAGTCCCAACAGCAATCACATAAATATCCAAAGAAAATGAAAAAGACTTAAACAAAATTCATAAATAGTGCAAGAAGAAAATCATAAACTTCAATGTCAAGGCATTGGATTGAAACACTAACCCGATCCACTTGAAGATAACTTCAGGTCTCCGTGTGAAAATAGAACTGCTTAATCCCTGGGGTACTGAGTTGTTTATTTCAATTGCTTCTTGTAAAGTCTGTGTGAAAAGAATTTGGTTATTGAAGTTGAGGCGCATGCATTACAAAGCAATACAAAGATGGTAGAAATCTTTTTTGTAGCTCTGCTACTTGTGCAAAATGTTCAAACTAGAACATCTTCTAAATCAAAAAAATTACCTTAAATTTCATAACATAGAGAACAGGTGCAAACAACTCTTCTTTGACAACACCTGCATTCGGAGAAATCTCAACTATTGTAGGCTGGACAAAGTTCCCTTCAGACTCTATTACACTCCCACCTGCGAGGATTGTTCCGCCCTACAAAACATCAAAGTAAGTAATAATAAACTTTCCCAACTAAACCAAATCCAATCAAAATAACCTCTTTTGTGGTCTTTTGTGAAATGATCCTAATTAAAATACTTGACTACAAGTTTCACACACAAAACCAATAAATAAAGTTTTGAGATACAACCCAATGAACTTCTAGATTATCTAAACATAATATCAATAATTCCATCACATTTGATGCATCATTTTAGAGGGAACAGCAGAGAAAAATTCAGCCATAAGTGGGCCATAAAAATTCAGCCATAAAGCGGCCCCAACCTGGAACTTCTTATGAATCATCACAATATATTCTAAGAAATTTCAATCCAAAGAGGCTATGAAACTGCTTTAAATACGTTTTGCTTTAGTGTCCAGCAGTTTATAAGTTGTGGACTATGGTTCATGAGCTGTTTGACATTAGTTGGGTGATGGCAGGTTTGGTGAGAGACAATTTGGGCATAGAAGGGCATTAGCGGCCCAAGAAAACAAGTGGATCTGTAGAAAATAAATAATTAGAAGAATAAATTAGGATTAAATATATTTATTTACAGCTGTTATTTTTGTTTATGAACTGTACATTCTATGTAAATGGAAGATGTCACCAACAAATTTCCTCCTTAATCAGAATTTTATTAGAATTTCTCCAGAATTTATTAGGTTGTTAGAAACAGCAAATTTGTATATATATGTGTGAATCACTCAT
The DNA here is from genome assembly GCF_054855325.1 of Carica papaya. Taxonomy (NCBI): domain Eukaryota; kingdom Viridiplantae; phylum Streptophyta; class Magnoliopsida; order Brassicales; family Caricaceae; genus Carica; species Carica papaya. Next base: position 24,072,084 of record NC_142312.1, on the reverse strand, counting down.
CAAGAAAATGAGAAATATAATATTTTTCCTCTCAATTTTCTTCATGGTATCAGAGCATACCTGATCCAAGAAGAAATCAAACCCTGTTGAGCCTTAATCAGAAATGGCCTCAGGTGACCTTCCACCCTCTCCACCAGAAGTTTTCTCTGGTTCTTATCACCACACAGCAACAACCAGAGTTGTGAGTGAGCTACCATCGTCCTGTATCACAGGACACAAACTCGACGGCAGTAACTTCCTTCAATGGTCGTCGTCTGTCCGTCTCTTCATCCGCGGAAAAGGGCGTTATGGGCACCTCACTGGCGAGCTCGTGCCTCCTCCAGCCTCCGATGCAAATGCACAAACATGGGAAATCGAAGACAGCATGGTCATGTCCTCGCTTATCACCTCAATAACTCCTGAAATCGGAGAGAATTTCCTTCTCTACGAAACTGCTCACGAAATCTGGAAGGTAGTACAGGAGCTCTACTCCAGCAAGCAAAATACCTCTGCAATATTTGAAATCGAGTCAACTCTCCATGACCTTCGGCAAGGAGAACTCAGTGTCACCCAGTATTACAGTATCCTTAATCGAAGTTGGCAGCAGATGGACGCCTTTGAGAAATGTCGCTGAAACTGTCCCGAGGACGCGAAAAACTTTAGAGCCTTCGTGGAAGAATAACTGGTCTTCAAATTCCTGTTAGGGCTGAACAAAAATCTCGACGCGATTCGGGGACATGTTCTGAGCACCAAGCCTTTGCCGAGTCTTCAGGAAGCATTTTCTAAGGTTCGACGCGAGGAGAGTCATCGGAAGATCATGATGGGAGAGATTGATCAACCTCACCCGACTGAAAATTCTTCAACTCTCACAACCCGAGTGATTGACAGTCGAACGGAGAAGACAAGGCCCTGGTGCGATCACTGTCGAAAGCTAGGGCACACTCTGGATCGTTGCTGTAAGCTTCACGGCAAGCCAAGTGACTGGAAACCACCTTCAGGTGAGTGGAAAACGTCGAAAGCAGAGACCTCCAGCAAACATCAAGGAAATCATGTGATGGCTGAGGAAGTAATTTCTGATGAGATAGGAAAAGACCCATTTACTCCTGAGCAGTTGGAAGCCCTCCAATGTATTTTGTTCAAGAAATCTCACCCGGTCAATGCCTCTGTGGCACATAAAGGTAATATTATTGGCTTATATGTTTTTTCAGAAAAATGACAGGTGTAAGTGGTAGACTCTGGAGCATCTGATCATATGAGTGTAAATTTTTCAATATTCCAAAATTACAGAAGATATGAAGAAAATTTTTCAATCAGAATTGCAGATGGTTCTCTCTCAACAGTGGCATGAATGGGTTCTGTAAATTTGTCTCCAAATTTGACTCTCTGTTCAGTTATCCATGTTCCAAATTTGGATTGTAATTTGTTGTCTGTCAGCAAGCTATGTGAAGATTTGAAATGTGCTACGAAATTTGTTTCTAATATGTGTAATTTTCAAGATTTGGACTCGAAGAGAACGATTGGCAGTGTTAGGATGAGCTCAGGATTATATTTGCTTCAAATCAACACTTCTAAAAGACAAGCTCACAATGTAATATGTGAAAACTCTGTTTCTATTTCCGAAAATAATGACCATGATATTACGTTGTGGCACTATAGATTAGGACATCCAAACTTCATGTACTTGAAAAAGATGTTCCCACTACTATTTAAAGGAAAAGATCCAGTTTCATTATAGTGTGAAGTTTTCCAATTTTCTAAACATACTCGAAGTTCATTCCCTAACCTACCATATAAACCATCTAAACCATTTGCATTAATGCACAGTGATGATTGGGGCCCTTCCAGGGTTTCCAACATTTCCGGAACTAGGTGGTTTGTATCTTTTATTGATGACCATACAAGAATCACTTTGGTATTTCTCATGAAAGAAAAATCTGAAGTGGGATCCCTGTTTAAAAAATTCCATACAATGATTCGAACCAAATTTCATACTACTATTCAAGTATTGAAATCCGACAATGCTTATGAATATTTTGAAAATACTCTTGAAAAATACTTTATTGAACATGCCATTATTCATCAAAACTCCTGTATTCATACTCCACAGCAAAACGGCATAACCAAAAGGAAAAACAGACATATACTTGAGGTTGTCAGATCACTCATGTTCACCACTCATGTACCAAAATATTTTTGGGGAGAGTCTGTTCTTTCAGCTACTTATTTGATTAATCGGATGCCCTCCCATATCCTACAGTTTCAATCACTGTACACTATCCTCTTAAAAATCTTTTCCGATTCACACATCTTAAATACTTTACCACCTAAAGTCTTTGGTTGTTTAGCATCTGTCCATGTTCATAAACATCTTCGTGGGAAATTAGACTCAAGAGCAATAAAGTATATTTTTGTTGGGTACTCAGCAAATAAAAAAAGATACAAATGTCTAATTCTGAAAACCCGTCGGTTTTATAATACAATGGACGTCACATTTTTTGAGAACCAACCGTTTTATCCCACTAATGATATTTAGGGGGAAACATTCACTCAGAAATATCAGTTGTGGGATGTGAATGTACCTCCTCTTTACCCACTAAATCCACCACCAGACAAACCTTCTCTGGAGACTGAACCCGAAACCTCACAAAAGAAATCAGAACTAAAATTAGTTACAGAAAGCACGTTACCTACAACGAGTGAGCTACGTATCTATACGAGAAGAAACAAAGGAAAAGCACCTGAATCATCCAAGCACTGCCATGAATCCACCGTTGATCCAGGTAATGTAATCTCTGTACCAACTCTTGATTCCGTTGATTCTAATCTTCTTATTGCTTTGAGGAAGGGTACTCGAACATGCACCAAATATCCTATACAGAACTATGTTTCATTGGACAAATTATTCTCGAAACATCATGCTTTTGTGTGCAAGATAGACAGTAGCTCACCTGAACCCAGAACAATATATAAGGCCTTGGAAATTCCAGAATGGAAGTTAGCTGTCCTAAATGAGATCAAGGCACTTGAAAAGAATAAAACATGGGAACTAACTGATCTTCCTCCAAGAAAGCGTTAAGTGGGATGCAAATGGGTCTTTACAACTAAATATAATCCAGATGAGAGTATGAATCGGTTTAAGGCTAGCCTGGTAGTCAAAAGCTATACACAATCATATGGTATAGACTATCAGGAGATGTTTGCACCAGTTGCCAAACACAATACTATTCGGGTACTCCTCTCACTTGCATTTAACCTTGACTGGCCATTGTGTCAACTAGATGTAAAGAACGTATTCCTTAAGGGTGATTTGGAAGAAGAGATGTATATGAATATACGACTAGGGTTCGAATTAACTGACAATCCTCAGAAAGTGTATAAATTGAAGAAATTACTTTATGACCTAAAACAATCTCTAAAGGCATGGTTTGACATATTCATAAGAGCTGTAAAACATAAAGGATATGAACAATGTCAATCAGATCATACATTGTTTGTCAAACACTGCATCTCAGGTAAGAAAACTATTTTAATTGTACATGTTGATGATATCATTCTTACAGGAGATCACCTTGAGGAGATTCAAAAACTTAAAGAATTCCTTGTCAAAGAATTTGAAATAAAAAATCTTAGAGTACTGAAGTACTTCCTCGGTATGGAAGTGGCTAGATCAAAAAGGGAGATTTCAGTTTCTCAACGAAAGTACATTCTGGATCTCCTAAAAGAGAGTGAGATACTAGGAAGCAAGCCCGCTGACACCCCGATAGATTCAGTCATCAAACTTGGATCCAGAATCAGTGATAAAATGGTTGACAAAAGGAGATACCAAAGACTTGTTAGGAAACTTATTTACTTAACTCATACAAAACCAGACATCAGTTTTGCAGTAAATACAGTAAGTCAGTTCATGCATCAACCAACTGAAGATCACATGAGAGCTGTGTATCGGATTCTGAGGTATCTCAAGAAGACTCCAAGACAAGATTTATTCTTTTAGAAGACAGATAAAAGAAGTGTTGAAATCTACACGGATGCGAATTGGGCAGGTTCTACAGATGATGGGAGATCTACATCAGGATATTGTACCTATATTTGGGGTAACCTGGTTCCATGGAGAAACAATAAACAATTAGTTGTGTCTCGCAGCAGTGCATAATCTGAATTTAGACTCATGGTATTTGTGAAGGTATATGGTTAAAGAGAATACTTGAAGAATTAAAGGTTCTCAATAATATGCTTATGAAAGTATGGTGCGACAACAAATCAACAATCAATATGGCCAAAAATCCAGTACATCATGATAGAACCAAACATGTGGAAATCGAATGTCATTTCATTAAAGAGAAATTGGAAGATAGGAGTATAACTCTGATGCACATTCCAACGAATCAACAGATCGTAGATATTCTAATGAAACCTCTTCTCAAGAGAACCTTTGATGACATAATATTCAATCTAAATTTACTCAACATATACGTAAACTAAATTGAGAGGGAGTGTAGAAAATAAATAATTAAAAAAATAAATTAAGATTAAATTACATTTATTTACAGCTGTTATTTTTGTTTATGAACTGTACATTCTGTGTAAATGGAGGGTGTCACCAATAAATTTCCTCCTCAACCAGAATTTTGTTAGGATTCTCCAGAATTTGTTAGGTTGTTAGAAGCAGCAGATTTGTATATATATGTGTGAATCATTCATCAAGAAAATGAGAATTAGAATATTTTTCCTCTCAATTTTCTTCAGGATCTAATTCCGCTCTCTATCTTTTGGGTAATGTAGAAGGAGATGAATAGAAGGGTTTTCGATGGGGTTGAGAATTTAAATGGTTTTGATATTCTTAAGAATAGATGATTTCAGACTCTTATTTTTTTGTTACAGGGTCATCCTTTTTGTTCTATAGAAGATTTGATGGACCTTATTGATACATGATTGACTTGTAAATTTTGTACATGGGTAAACACGCCTTTAGTGCCTATACTAATACAAAATTCACAGTTCATATTTCAAAAAAACAAAACGAAACTGCTTTAAATGGTGGAGGTGTTGATCAAATGAGATACATGAGTGAAAAAGGACAACATGCTGTAAGGAACCTACCTGAGATTTGATGACTTCAATTCCTTTCTTGAAATTGTTTCTTGATTCCGAAGTATGTAATGGCCCAAGCAAGACGCCTTTTTCTAATGGATTCCCTACTTTAACTTGCTTGTATACCTCAAGCAGTCGATCAAGTACTCTCTGATAGACACTTTCATGAAGAAGCTTTAAGACAAGCAAACAAAATATTTAGCAATTGAAAGTAACACTACTATCAACGTATAAAAGCCAACATAAAATGGCATATATAACTACCAGCCTACGACAAGTTGTGCAACGCTGACCAGCTGTACCAACAGCAGCAAAAAGAACAGATCGGACAGCTAGCTGGATGTCAGCATCATCCATGACAACGATAGCATTGTTTCCACTTAATTCAAGCAAACATTTGCCATATCTTGCATTCACCGTTTGTTGCACCATTAAGCCCACCTATACTTACCATATCAAAGATAAATAGAAGTCCATGTAGGATATATACATTAACCAAAATTTCCAAAATTTTAAATAAAGTCCACCTTTGAACTTCCAGTAAAGGAAACCAGAGGAATACGTGTATCTCTTGAAATTGCTTGACCAATTTCAGCACCACCACAGAAAGATGTAAAAATGGCACCCGGCAAGTTGTTCTTCTCTAAAACTCCAGCAACTAACTTTGTCATAGCAACAGTTATCAGTGGAGTGGTTGGAGCACCTTTCCTGTTGTTTATGAAGTAGATTTGTTTATCAATTTTCTAATCCAAGTAAATTTTTTAACCTTATTTGTGCCAATGGTTTCACAAAAGGCAGATTATACAATTGGAATGAAGTAGATTTAGTATGTAGAGACTTCAATTGTAAACTTTGAAACTGAGTACAGAGAAATAGCATAGAAATAAAGAACCAAAGCACCTTTAAATTGTTATTAAAGAAAGAACTTTTAACTTGATTATTCTTTTTCTTCTTTTCCTAGTCATGCCAATACTTTAAGAACTAGTTGTTTCACTTGATTGATGGCTTTCTAAAAAGAAACTTCGACTTTCATGTCAAGTGTAGTATTCCCTTTTAACATGCCGAGGGATCTGCTTCAAATTCACTAAAACATTAACTTGCAATTCTTCTTCCTGCTTCTATCTATTCACTATTCTTCATAGCATCAACTTACTGCATCATCAATTCACTTAAACAATTCAAAATGAACAACTCAAATCCAAAGTCACTATCCTAACCTTTTATCCAGGCACAAGAAAAGACCGATGAATTGCAAAGAATGAAATCAAAATGCATTTGCATATCAAACTATAGGATCAGTAATTCCAGAAAGGTCATATCCATCAAATCATTGCAGAAGGGCGTGGAATGTGCCCGTTAAGTGTAATTTGCAGAATTGGGAAGTGGAAGAGTATGTGGAGTTGCCGCTGTGTTTATCTAATATTAAAATATCCAAGAACAATGATAAAAGAGTATGGTAGTCAGACAAAAAGAGGGGCTTCTCTGTAAAATCATACTAAGAATTTGTTACTATGAGAGAGAACAACAACAACCAAACAGTCCCTTTCAAGCAAATATGAAAAATCTAAAGCACCACCTAGAACCATTTTTTTTTTTTCGCTTGGGAAGCGACTAAAGAGAGGATTTTAACAATTGACATGCTTAGAAGAAGAGGAAATGTGCTGATAAACAGGTTATTTCTGCAAATCTGATGAGGACACTTGTTACCATTTGCTGCTGGGTTGTGCTGTTACACACGGCATATGGTCTTCTGTTTTGAGGCTTATTGGGGTGGATTGAGTTACGGCAGGTAGTGTAAGTAATGAACTTTTGGCTTGGGAGGGTTTGTGTATAAAAAAGGGGGAGACATTTATTTCTTGCACCACTTACTATTTTTTAGATGATTTCGAAAGAAATAAATGGTAGACCTTTTGAGGGGGTAGAGATTAATCTTGGTAACATTAGAGATAAATGGATTCACACTTTTGGATTTATTTTACTGGGTCATGATATTAAAAACCTAGATGATATAGGTGTGATCATTGACCAATTGATAGATTTGTAACTATTTTGCATATGGGTCGTACCTTCTTCGTACCTTGTGCATAATAATAATTCACTTTTATTTAAAAAAAAATATATCAAAATGCTTTTTTCCCAGTGTAGTACTGTGACTTACCAAACAACACAGTTGCCACAAACCAGTGCAATACAAGCATTCCATCCTACAGAAACACGTGAAAATGCATGAATTTACTTATATTATGAAAGCTGAAAAAAAAGCCAAATGCCACAGCATATTTCATCTGAGCAACAGTTGAAAACTGCATGAGATTAACTAATATTGTAATATTGGTGCAGATCCTTTGAACGAAAAACACTTAGAAATTATCCTTTCTGATTGGCACAAGTTACTGATAGTTCCAATGCCAATGTGTTTTAACGGATAACCAAAACATTTAGAAAACCTTTACCAGATGTAATAAACTGATCCCTTGGTCCTACAGCAAATAATGTGCTAAATGAATTCTTCATTGCAATTGAAACTAACAAGCTTTAATCATCATATGTTGATGGCCTCCAATATGCTAAGCAGTAAAAATAAAGTCATCCTTTTGATCCCAACAGAGTGACCAAAAAGTGAAGTTTGAACCTCCTGCTCATATCCAAACATAGCGACCAAATGGATGCTCAAACTTCACTTTTACCTTCTTTTCGGGTTGGGAAGGAATATGAAGATATCTTACAGAAACTGGGTAGCAGAATCATTTTAAAAGATCCCAGAAACTATGAGCCACAGAAAGTCCATATCATTACTTACAATCTCAAGAACCAATAAGATTGCAATTTCTTAATTTAACAAATCATGGTATAGAGCTTACCAAGGACAGCACATGGGAAGTTAAAGGCTGTAATTACACCAACTATCCCCAGGGGATTCCACATCTGTCCACAGAATATGGAAGCAAAATGTTAGTTCCAAAGATAGAAGATAAGTTGTGATCTTAGTACAAAAGTATAAACATGTAACACACCTCTAACATCATATGATTTGGACCTGTAGACAAAGAATTACAAACATAATTACTTCATAATTAACCTTAATAGGAATTTGGAGGGGGTAAGGAAATATATTTAATCCCAAAGTTGACAGTTTGATTGAATTGGAAAGCCTTGACCAAAGAACAACACAAACAGATTCTTTTCCCTGAAAAGCCCTTTTTTCAAAACAGCGCATAGAAATAGACTACAAGAACTAAAACTTACGTTCCGAAGGTATTACTGATCCATTCAGTTGCCGACTTAATCCCACAGAAAAGTCACACATGTCGATAATTTCCTGCAAGAGTTAGTGTTCGTTTGAGTTAGAAAGCCTAAACAATTGCAGTACCAGAGTGATTACTAACTGTTGAGATAATTCAGACCAAATACAATCACGGAAACTTTCCAAAGAGATAAAATGGCAGACTGAGGATTTGGGCTTCTGTGTTGGCACGGCAAGCCATATTTACATATCAAGGGTGTGTAAGACAATGACGCAATAGGTTATTTTTGTCAAGTATGTTATTTAAATAGCATAGATTCTCAAACAAAAGACAGACAAGTGACCAAAGATTGCTATATAGATTGTTGATGTGATAGACAAGCTCCTGGAGAGTGGATGACAAAACCCTTTCAATTACATCAATCCCAGCTAAAACTTTCCAGTAAGTAACACATAAGTAATCAGCCGAACTAAATCTACAAGAAAAAGTTAATTCTTCTTACAGACAGGTTTTCAAGAAATTGTTACAAGTAAGAGCACAAAAACTTGTGGCAGAGACATATGTATGCTTTGACCGAACTGACCTATTCTGAGATGAACAATACCTGAACTTCGCCAAGGCCTTCAGGAAGAATTTTTCCCATTTCAAGTGAAACAAGGCGACCAAGTTGGTGGAGTTTTTCTCTCAACGCGTCACCTATTTGTCTTACAATATCACCTCTCTTTGGGGCAGGAACCTATATGGTATGTGAAAAATAAAACAGATATTAAGCTAGCAAGTTATGCTTCAAGTATTATAATACCCATGAAATTCATGAAGTCAAGAAGCATATAAAATCATACCTGTATCCATAACTTTGCGGCTTCACTGCAAGCTTTCATGCCTTCCTCATAATCTTCAATAGAAGCCTCCACAACTTCAGCAATTTTCTGAATCAGGATGATAGACAAGAATCAACTTAACATCACTTATAGCAGGGTGGAACGGATAACAATTTCATAAAGCATCCATCAAATGCTATTATATCATAGTCGTTCACCGGTATTTAGGATATATCATAAACTGAAAACCAAAACATAATTGAGGGAAAAGCTTCATAGATGAAATCTATAAGATATAACAGGGGACATATTTGGTTCATTGCTTGGACCAAGGATTTAAGCTTCAAGATGATAATCAGAATACAATACAAACCCACATCAAAACTTGGAAAAAGGATCTAAAAAAACCCACCTCAGAATTCATTGAACAAAAGAGGAATCTCAGATGAATCCCAATAATCAATCATAGCCATGATAGTCACATAAGAAATAAACCCTGAAGGAACAAAACAAACACACACATGTACTGATTATGTATTAAGAATCAGAACCTGGTTATTTGCAGGATTCAAAGAGGAGACAACAGGGCCATTTCCTTTCCAGGTACCATTAACGTAACTTCCCAGAGTCCGAGAACTCAACCCGATCTCACACAAAAACTCGTACTCTTTGTTTGCGAAACTCATCTCTGCATTAAAAAACACGGGACAAACCAAATTACAAATCTTGACGAGCTATATTCAGTAAAGCAAGATACTTCATTCTTATACAAGTAACCCGGGGCTCTAATCTTCTCGTTTTTCATTTAAAAAAAATCCATTTTCTCCGAAGAAAAACACATGATTGGGAAACGGGTGCCAAATTTGGCATCAAAAGTAAGGATCGAAAGAAAGTTTCTACCTTGGTTTCCTGAAAATTTGCTTTGCAACCAAACAGCGTCAGTGAAACAAAGCAGCTAACTTTAGCAATGAAGAGGAAATGACAGGTGGGTGGGTTTTTTATAAGGAGAAAAATGAAATTGAAACAGAGGAGACGTGAAGGTGAAGATCATAGCGGGGAAAGGGAAGAAGAGAGACGTGTAATTTAGGAGGACTGCTTTGGGATTAGACCGAGGATGATTTGTCCATTTTATCCATCTGGATCATATATATATATATATATATATATAATATTTAGTATGTACTAATGTATGATCATCTTATAATTAAAATTTAGATTTTGATCTTAAATTATCATTAAATTAAAATAATTGCGGAGCCAAAATCCGTTCACGGATCCTCCATTTTTATATTCAAAAACATGAATTAAATTATAAAACACTAGTTTTTTTTGTGGGTTGAAATCATATTCTACATTCTGTGTATTTTCATGCAAAAACATATATTAATTATACTATTTTCTCATTTGAAAATTAATGATGTTATTATTATTTATATTTATATTATGGGGTTGAGTCTGAATTGTACATTTTATATATTTTTTGATACAAAAATTTATTGTATTATTTTTTTATTTGAATCCTTTTATTGTTGGTCAATAATTATTTTATTTTTATAAAAAATACAACTATATAACAAATAATCATGTTATTTATTTATTTATTTATTGAATTCCTTTTAGTAATTAAAAATTCATTAAATAAATATGTTTATTATTATCTTTTTATAAATTATTATTGAAGTAATATCTACTTATAACATATATCGCAAATCACTAATAAAACAGTTTATCCAAAGAAAACTGGTAGTTTAAAGTTATCACAATACATAAGAAGATTATACTAATATTTTAATTAAAAAATAAATTTAACATATAAAATAATTGAAATCAAACTTTTATTTTGTAATAACTGCAAAAAAAAGAGAAAATTTGTATGTATGTATAGATGTATATGTAAGGTGAGATTTTCAGAGGTAAACGGCGTCGTTTGGTGGAGAGGGGGAGAAAACGACGTCGTTTGGAGTGAAAGAGGAGGAAAACGACGTCGTTTGAGGGAAACGACGTCCTTTGGTAAAGAGGAGGAGGAAACGACGTCGTTTGAAGAAGGGAGAAGTGGACAGTTGGGATGAGGTGAGATGGACGGGCAGGATGAGAGGCTGGTGGGGTATAAATAGGAGAAGGAAAAAAAGAAAAAAGAAAAACAGAGAGAGGAAGGGAAGAAAAAAAAAGAAAACAGAGAGAGGAAGGGAAGAAAAAAAAAGAAAACAGAGAAGAAAGAGATCAAGGGCGGGAAGAGAATGTGAGAAAGAGAGAGAGAGAGAGAGAGAGAGAGGAGTCGGATTGAAGAGAAACGAAAAGAGAGAGAGGGCAGGAAGGAGGACCGTGACGGTGCGAGCCACGTGAGGAAGGAAGATGGAGATGGGAGATACGGTAAATTTTGAGTTCTTGTATAGGTTTGGTGTGAGTTCGGATTAGTGATTTTAGGTTGAGAAATATAGATTTTATTTGGTGTATAGAGCAACAGAACTACAATGTAGGGACAGGTGAATGTGGGTGGCAGGTGGACTTGTGGAGGTGTTCACGGAGGAGACCGCGGGAAGAATGAGAATGAAAACGTTAAAGCGTGGGAGAGATCTGTGAAGGAGTGAGAATGTTTTATGTAAACGAATGTGTGTACATGGTGAAGGTCGCGGGAGGAGAGATTTAACGAAGGCATCAGTGAGTGAGGGAGATCCACGAGAGCGAAGAAATTTTATGTGCATGCGAGCGGTGTGTGAGGTCGGTGAGAGGGAGGAGAGTGATTGTGTGAGTATGAGAGTTATGATACTTGGAATAAGACATGAGAGGTAGAAGAAGAAGAAAAGCGGTGTGTGACGTCTGTGAGAGAGATGAGAGTTCAGGGTTGTGCATGGGGTCTTTAGTGTAGGTTGCGGAAGGAGGGTGAATGAAGAGTTCAGTGTGCGAAGAAGTCCGGGTAAGAGGAAAGATACGGTATGGCTATAGGGGGAGGTAGATATAGAAGGGGAGGAGAGTGTATATGCTGGAAATTGGGAGAAGAAAAGGGAGGCCGGTAAGGCGTGGTTCAAGGGATCGAGATGGAGGTATGGGTTGTATATAGGTTTGTATAACTGCTGTAAATTTAGTGGCTGGCGAGGGAACATTACCGGCGTGCATGTGAAATGTTAGAGTGTGTCCGAGGGGGAGAGGTATGTAGGTTCATTATACCAGTTAAAGGTTTAGGAGAGCTGTAGGACAATATGGTAAAGCGAGTATGGGATGGTCTAGTTCTTGAGTTAATAGCATTGGGGGACTCCGATATTGGTGGTCGCTACTTAGAAAGTGTAGGTTGATCGCCGATAGTCGTGATAGTCAGAAGACCCCGACAAGCAACGGGTTGGGTCACCGATATTGGTGACGGGAGAGAATGGTATCTGTGTGTGTGAGTGGCCTATTAGGAGTCGAGAGATAGAAGGTTGAGACTTGGTCGCCGATATTGGTGACAAGTAAAAACATTTATACTCATGATGTAACCTCGGAAGGCGGTCATATTTGATAGGTAATGTAATTAATTTACTGGGGCATGTTAGTTCTGTGTGGTCCCAAAGTGGCATTAGAGTAGGACTTAGGTGGTATAGATGGGATACACATAGGAGTATTGGGTTTTCTGTTGTTACATGTGCTGGTTGTAACCATAACTAGATTTTCGGGATAAGATGATGCTGTATAGTTCCAGGATGGTACTAAGGTATGGCTTAGTTGTGTGGGTATAGTGCATATAGAGATACTGAATATTCTGTTATTGTATGTAATATTTGTAACTTGATTTTTACCGTATTGAGTTATGTGGACTCATTCTTTAACATTAACATATGAGATAGGGATGGAGCTGGGAACGGAGTTGCTGGTTTTCGAGCCTAGTATATAGCGCAACAGGCAAGGATTCTTATTATGGGCGGAATAGAGTCTGTAAAAATTTATAGTAGTATGAACGATGTATGCTGGAAGTGTATGAGATTGTATTACTTTGTGATGTATAAATAGAATTGCATGTTTATCTTGATTTTGAATAATGAATTGGAGAATGGTTTCTAGGTGTGTGATTGATTTGAAATGAGAATTTCGTGGTTGGTTATGGAATTGTCTTAGACCGTACCGTTTAAAAAAAAATGAGGCGTTACATACTTGAACTAATATTTTGAAGTTATATAATTAAAACTAATTACTAAACTATTAATTTAACTAGAATTTTAATAATTATTAATTTTTATTATAATTTATCAGAATTAAAATTATGATCAAGTGAAATTAATTAACTTTAATCTTTATTTTTATTATTTATTTAGCTTAAAAATTATATTATTCATCTAATTTAAAATTTTAGTAAAATTAAAAGTTCATTTTAATTAAAAATTATTATTAAATTTAAAATTAATTGAAATTTGTAGTAACTGTCTAATAAATAATTATATCAAATAAAAATATTAAATTAAAACGAAAATTGCATAATTAATTAAAAAATTTATTTATTTCATACACTTTAAAAAAAAATAATAATTTATCTAATGTTCGGGTTAATCTGAAAGACGCAAACGGCTTGCCAGCTGGCAAGTAACTTCTCAAGCCGAACATTTGGCGACAACTTCGCAACTCGGACCCGCGCGTGAGCTACTGGGTCTTTCCTCTTCTCTTTCTCGCGTGCTTTCCCGGTTTGTCTTCAACCCGAATAAACTGTCAACGAAATTCTACCTTTCGCAAGGAGAAGGCAAATTCCAAAAGCCCTTCCTGGTTATCGCCTTTGTAAGCTGCAAGCTTCTATCAAACCCCAACCTTGCTTTTTTATGCCCTTAATTGCTGGTAAGGCCCTGAATTTTTGCTTAATTTGATTTCTTCTACTTCAATTTCTGATCAAACTTTCCTTACAATCTCCTCCCCGTTACCCTCGAATTCAGGAGGCCAGGGTTTCACTTTCGCATCACTGAAACCCTGGGTTGAGACTTTGTTTCTATCTTCTGTTTCTTTTCACGCCAATTTCTTTATTCTTCGAAGTATTTTGGGGAAAGTAAGATTTGGCAATGAATCTCAATTGTTCGTATAGTGCTAAAAATCCCAAATTTCGTGGGATTTTCAATGGATTATGTGCTGTTGTTCTTGTCTTTTTATTCTACCACCAGGAAGATGTAATTAGGAACCCTCTTTTAAGGCAATCGGCCGCATTTACTAGTGAGAGTTTTTATAGGAGATCTGCTTTCTCGCATGAGTCGAGTCACATTACTTCAATTCATCGACGGATGAGTGAATTTGATACTAATTCATCGATTTTAGTTAATGGGCCTCCTCAAAATAATGTAAGTGACGAGAGTGGTCCTGCTCTTTGCACTGGACTGCTTCATCATAAGGGTTACGCTAATCAATGTGAATACTTGAAAGCGCACCCACAATGTTCCTCTGGTGGATTCTTTGATTATCTCAGGTTCTTCTATTGTGCTTGTGGTGATTTCAGTCTGTTGGCCTATCTAGTGTTGGGTATTTGGCTTGTTGCTCTGTTCTATTTATTGGGCAATACTGCAGCAGATTACTTTTGTTGTTCACTGGAGAAGCTGTCAAGTCTTTTGAGGTTACCTCCTACTGTTGCAGGGGTTACCCTTCTCCCTCTAGGGAATGGAGCACCGGATGTGTTTGCAAGTATAGCTGCTTTTGTGGGAACAAACACGGGTGAAGTGGGTCTTAACAGCGTGTTGGGTGGTGCAGTGTTTGTTACTAGCGTTGTTGTTGGGATTGTTTCACTGTCTATTGCAGAGAAAAGGGTTCAAGTTGATAAGAAATGCTTCATAAGAGATGTGAGTTTCTTCCTCTTTACACTTCTTTCTCTGCTAATGATTTTGATCATTGGTAAGGTAACCGTGGGGATGGCAATTGCCTTTGTCTCGATATATGTGGTTTATGCGTTTTGCGTGGCTGCAAATGAAATTCTGAGGAAACAAATGCGGAGGTTGAAAATGGATGTGGTTACGCCATTGCTTCCTGTGCGAGGAAGTATATTTTCACAAACTAGTGAAGATGATATTCCTATGTACAGTTCTCTACTTGAAATTGACACTGAAGATGATCCACCACGTCTCCACAGTTCTCTGCCCCAGTGGATGTGGGCTTCAAATGTGGCAATATATTCAAACCATTTTCTGAAACCCAATCTAGATGATGAAAGGCCTCCATGGGGCTGGAGTGATGAGAATGCAGAAAGCAAGAGATCATCGCTCTTCTGTTCAAACATAATTTCATTGTTAGAAATTCCACTGACAGTGCCAAGAAGGTTGACAATACCATTAGTTGAGGAGGAAATATGGTCAAAGGCTTATGCTGTTTCCAGTGCTTCATTGGCTCCCATCCTCCTGGCATTTCTCTGGAATAGCCAAGAAAACATGGGTTCTCAAACTATAGCGGTTGCATATTTTATTGGTGTTGCTGCTGGTTGCACACTTGGTCTTCTTGCATATTGGCACACTGTATCTGAGCACCCACCTCGGAAATTTTTACTTCCCTGGGTCTTAGGTGGATTTTTTATGAGTATTATATGGTTTTACATGATTGCTAATGAGCTCGTTGCTTTGTTGGTGACATTTGGTGAGATATACGGAATCAACCCATCCATCCTTGGGTTGACTGTGTTAGCGTGGGGCAACTCAATGGGTGATTTGGTGTCAAATGTTGCCCTGGCAATGAATGGTGGTGATGGTGTGCAGATAGCCTTGTCTGGATGTTATGCAGGTCCCATGTTCAACACGCTTGTTGGGTTGGGAATTTCAATGTTGCTCGGCGCCTGGTCAAAGAGACCAGGTCCATACATAGTTCCAAATGACGGCAGCTTGTTTTACACTCTGGGATTTCTTGTTTCAGGACTAGGATGGGCACTTATTGTTTTGCCCCAAAATGACATGCGACCTAACAAGGTGTTGGGCATAGGCCTTGTAACACTCTACTTAATGTTTCTTTCGTCAAGGCTCATGAGTGCTATGGGATTTATCTCTTTGGGTACAGGTTGAAGTTTGTTGTGTTGTAATTAGTGGGCCAGGAACGCTGTAACCAGTGGGGGTAATGATCTCTGTATTCTGTATTATTGGTTAAATACTTTGCTGTAAGTATACGATAGTAACACGTATTGATGGAGAGCAACTGCTGTATTCGAACATCATTTCCTCGGTCATAATCTTGCCAGGTGTCTGTCTAGCTGGGTCTTACATCTTTTGGAGAAATATTTTGGATGACTGTTATTTTTAGAACATGACTCCTTTCTTTTATATTGATTAAGGAATTTGAAAACTTTATGTCTAGTTTTTGTAAATATGAAAAAAAGGAAATGATATTTCTCATATCTGGAAACAGTTAGGCTCTTAATTTTAGCAATAAGTTGGGTAGAATTTTATTGTTCATGTCTTTTAGACAGGTTGGATCTTTTTAGCCCTTGGGCCACGAGAATCAGTTCTTGGTATGCTCCGGTCTCCTTCACAAGCTTGTTCCTGTATAACCTGATAAGATTTAAAGTCAGAGGTGTATGGAGGCTCACAATGAAGCCACTTGATTATCATACATACTACCATTTGATGTTTCAACATACTTTCTTCACTTCAATCTCTTTTCTAGCTTGCATTTAGTTGATTTTAAACTTATTTGCCATGCTATGGGTATGGCATTCACATTTATTTCTGCTGTTTTCTGTGGCCTAGTTTTTCAAAGGGTCCCCCTCTTCTTCTTCTTCTTCTTCTTCTTTTTCGCTACCTTCACCAAATTCTTCTTTTGCCTCATTTTCAGGGAAATAATTTATTTGTCTATAACTTTATCTGTTACTGCAGCCTTCAAAGCGCAACTCTACTTTGTGTCTTGCTCGATTAAGAGTGGCATACCTCATTTCATGCATCATACTTGAGGTGAATAGTAAAAATTTTTAAATGTTATCGGATTTTATAAATGAGATTTATTTCGCCTTATTTATTTTAATTATCTATATAATTTATTTTTTTATTCGTTAACTCTGCATGCATCGGACATAACATTAAAATATATTTAATAATAAATATAAAAATAAAACATTATATGTTCAAACTAATTAAAAACTTACTGTAATAAATTATTCAATTTAAATCTAAATAATTTTAAGTATAAAAGGTTTGAATTATTTACCAACTTTCTTAAATAATAATTTACAACTGCGAGTTAACACGAATCGTATAAATAAAATTATAAATCTAGGGCAGGGGTTTTGATAGAGATGACTATATTACTAAAATGCCCCAGCGGATCTCGACACGTCCGCCTACTCCATGTGATGTCATTTTGTCTAGGCCAAATCCGAGAAACGAACGCGAGCGATACTGAATTACCATTTTTACCCCTACTTGAACACACTCCATACATTGGATTTCTTGTAGATAAAATGAAACTAGAGGGCAATTAGTAAATTGAATATTAGAACAGTCTTCCTTTCCTTATGTGACAGTCACGTGTGCTCTGCAACTCATCAGCTTCGTAGTCTTCGCCTCTCCCCCCGCAACTGGAAAAAAAAAAAAAAAAAAAAAAAAAAAAACCCCACCATCACCAAACCAGCAGCGTACTAGCTCTCATTTTTCTTTTATCATAGACCTAAAGTCAGCTACTCTGCATTCACCCATTCCTCTGCTTCAATGGAGGATGTTAAAATCAAAAGCAAAACGCTGCATATCTGAGTTTCCGAGTTTTGTTTGGTATGGCGTCAATGGAGGTTAGGGTGGTGGTGCAGCCAATGAGCCCAAAGTCCCCACCTGGGAGCTTGGATTTGTATGGGAAAAGACGACAATGGGTGAAGCTTCAGGTTCTCGAGAGAGAAATTGCGTTGCTTCAGGTCTCTCTTCTCTCTACTTGTTTGCTTTTTACGGATTCATCTTCTTCCTAATTTAGTTTAACCAATAGTAATTTATACATTTTTGAAATCAAAGAAATGTTTGTCAGAATAAATACCCTCTTCCTCTTCTTTTTACATGCATCGGCTTAAACTATGAATTGGGTATTGAAATATGAAGGGATTCATCAGACATTATATATATATATATATATATGTATGTATGTATCTGGATTGACCAATGTGGATGTTCATCGCTGTGTTTGTGCTAAATGTAAATACCCTTTTCACCCAAGTTCTATTTCAACTTTCAGGTAGGATTTTTTCATGTTGAATGCTCTTTAATTTCACTTTTAAAACCCATGTTCTGTACTTCAATTTTTAAGGTATCGGTATACATTATGAGCTCACATGAGATTTAATTTGCAAGCAGGAAGAGTTAAAGTCAATTGAAGGGCTTCAACCGGCTTCCAGATCCTGCAAAGAGTTTGTTTAACTCCCATATCTTGCTCATTTTTTAATTAGGCATTTTAATGAGCTTCTTACACCCTTGATTTTGTGTTAACAGACTTGACAACTTCATTGGAGCGAAACCAGATCCTTTTATTCTCATGTATGAATCTTCAATGGTTTTTTTTTTTTTTTTTTTTTCTCTTAATTTCAATTTTTATTTTATTAAAATTTTGTCAAATACTTGTTTTGAAGCAGAACACAAGAGATTCCGAAATCGAAACCTATCTGCAAAACTCTCTGGTAAATTTCTTGGGTACTTAAACGTAAATTAAATGTTATATCTCCTCTTTTGTTCTGCATATGTTGCTTAGTTTTCCATTTGGGTAAAGTCACAGCTGGCTTCAAATCTCAATTCTTTATGATACGAATCATAATGCAGCAGAAATTAGACCTAAGATTTGAATGATTTTGAGGTTTAACGTAAAAGACAAGTTTGATTTCAATAGTGAATCAAATATGTAAATCATGACTAAATTTTATCATGATGAGTAATTGAGATTTAGGAAGAGCGGAACACAATAGGGTCTCACCAAAGCGTGTCAAGGCTATTTCGAATATGATTCTTAGTCAATCTAGATGATCCTTTACGAAAATTGATGTGCCTTAGTGATAATCGTTTGGATTTCTACAGATTCTACATGTGAAATATTGTAGATAAGATGAATTTGTTGCAAACATCTGTCATGTTCCCAATTGAGAATAATCGTAAAATGTAAAACATTTCTCTTGCAAACCCGAGTTAGAAGCTACATTGTCATTAGTGTTGCAATTAGGACAAGATTAAAATGCTATTATCACATACCTGGGTTATTAGCACCTTCATCACCATCATAAATTGAGATTAAGGCAAGATTAAAGCATTAATCTTTTGGTATTACTGCTGAGCAGGGCGAGAATTTGTTTGAAATTCGGAAGGATCTGCTGCTTTAGCTGTTCCCAGTGTAAAGTAGAAATGTGCAACTGGTGTTTACCATTGAACTCGAAATGCTGGTGCTGCTGCAAATGGACAAGTGTGTCTTGCCCCCATTGTGGCTGCTGCTGTTTGAAATCAGTGTTTAGAAAATGTACAGAGGTGAATTGTGGGAAAAACTGTTGTAAACCATGTTGTCTATAATCTTAGCTTCATTAGTTACAGTATTTTCTTAATTATCGGCTTGGTTGTTACAGTTTAATGTTGTTTTGCAAAAATATTTTGATAAGTTCCATGAAAGGTTAAAGATATGCAAGTTTCTGATTGATACTGGTGTTTGTGATTTATTTTTATTTATTATAATTTTTTATTTGTTTTAAATGTTCATTTTAATTAAAAAAAAAATACTAGTATTTGAAACAAACTAAATTAATATTTTTTTTATATATCTAATTTGATAACTGAATTTTAGCTTTTATTTATTAATATTAACGTATACGTCTAACATAATACATAGCTTTGTAATTTTAAAAAAATTATTAATATCATTATAATAATTTAAATTTAATAACTACAATGAAATGTACAATTTTGTTTTGCTTGTTTTTTTTTAAAAAAGAAAAAAATTATTTATATGATACCTCGTTATAACCATTATAATTTAAAAAAAAAATTATGTAGAACAAAAAATATTTATTTTATGATAATAGTAATAATTTATTGAAATAAAATTTTATTTTCCATCAACAATAATTAAATTTTAAATTTTTATTTAGATTTAAACTCTGATTTATAAATTACGCAGACAACGTATGGAAATTTTCTGATGTATCACAACATTTTTTTGGTCTTACCAAATTGGGTTTTGTCGTTTTGTTCATAAAAGCGTGATGGCTCTTGGCGCACACTCATTGGTTCAATAATATTATATCAAATTAATTATAAGCAGCTGACGTGGACAACCCGCTCTTCTTCTGTTTTTATCTTCTAATTCTCATCTCATCCAACTGATTTTTTCCTCCAATTTCTGAGGAACCAAACACAGATCACCAATGGCTATTTCCTCTGTCTTCTTCCTCTTCTTCCTCTCCATTTTCCTCCTTCCTTCAACTCTCTTATCATCTGACCTTCCACACACTTTCGTCGTCCACGTCTCCGCATCACGCAAGCCCTCACTATTCTCCTCCCACCACCACTGGTACTCTTCCATCATCCAATCTCTTCCTCCCTCTTCTCCTCCCGCTTCCATCCTTTACACTTACCACCGGGCCACCAATGGCTTCTCAGCTCGTCTTACTCCTCTTCAAGCTGCCAAACTACGGGACATTCCTGGAATCCTCTCCGTCCTCCCCGACCAGGCGCGTCAGATTCACACCACACGTACTCCTCACTTTTTAGGCCTCGCCGATGGTGTCGGACTCTGGGAGAATTCTTATTATGGAGATGGCGTCATCGTTGGTGTCCTCGACACCGGAATATGGCCCGAACGTCCGAGTTTCTCCGATTCCGGACTGTCTCCTGTTCCGGCGAACTGGAAAGGGGAGTGCGAGACAGGGCCTGATTTTCCTGCTTCGGCTTGCAATCGGAAGATCATCGGTGCTAGGCCTTTTTACAAAGGCTACGAGGCGCATTTGGACGGATCCATTGACGAAACCAAAGAATCGAAGTCGCCGCGGGATACTGAAGGTCACGGGACACATACAGCGTCGACTGCGGCCGGATCTGTGGTGTCCAACGCAAGCTTCTTCCAGTATGCATATGGAGAAGCTCGCGGTATGGCGACGAAAGCTAGGATTGCTGCTTATAAAATCTGTTGGAGTTCGGGCTGTTACGATTCTGACATACTGGCTGCAATGGACCAAGCAATTGCAGACGGTGTTCATGTCATTTCTCTGTCAGTAGGTGCCACTGGTTATGCTCCTCAGTACTATCATGACTCTATTGCCATTGGAGCATTTGGTGCGGTCCAACATGGGATTCTCGTTTCCTGCTCCGCCGGCAACTCTGGTCCTGGTCCCTACACGGCCGTCAATATTGCTCCATGGATTATAACAGTCGGTGCTTCGACGATTGACAGAGAGTTTCCAGCTGATGCAGTTCTTGGTGATGGAAGAATCTTTAATGGCGTGTCGTTGTACTCTGGGGAGGGATTGGTTGATTATAAGCTCCCATTGGTGTATGCAGGTGATTGTGGAAATAGATATTGCTATATGGGGAGCTTAAGCCCATCAAAAGTTCAAGGGAAGATTGTTGTCTGTGATAGAGGAGGGAATGCTAGAGTGGAGAAAGGAAGTGCAGTGAAGCTTGCTGGTGGGTTAGGGTTGATACTTGCAAATACTGCAGAGAGTGGTGAAGAACTGATAGCTGATTCCCATCTTATACCAGCAACAATGGTGGGTGAGATTGCAGGGAATAAGATTAAAGAGTATATCAAGATAAATCAGTTTCCTACTGCAACAATTGTGTTCCATGGCACGGAGATTGGATCTTCACCACCGTCTCCCAAGGTTGCAGCCTTCTCCAGCCGTGGTCCGAACCATTTGACACCGGAGATTCTGAAACCCGATGTTATTGCTCCCGGAGTTAACATCTTGGCTGGGTGGACTGGATCCACTGGACCAACAGACTTGGACATTGATCCTAGGAGGGTTGAGTTCAACATAATCTCAGGTACTTCCATGTCTTGTCCCCATGTTAGTGGATTAGCTGCTCTTCTTATAAAAGCATATCCCAATTGGTCCCCTGCTGCTATCAAGTCTGCTTTGATGACTACAGCTTATACTTTAGATAACTCAGGAAAGAACATAAAAGATCTTGCTACTGGTAAAGAATCAACATCTTATATTCATGGTGCTGGTCATGTAGATCCCAATAGAGCTCTTAATCCAGGACTAGTTTATGATCTTGATGTGAATGACTATGTTGCTTTTCTCTGTTCCATTGGTTATAGCTCTTCCCAAATCTCCATATTTCTTAGAAAGCCTATAAATTCGAGTATATGCGAAACTAAAAGCTTAGATACTCCTGGAAACCTGAACTACCCCTCATTCTCTGTGGTTTTCAAATCAAGTGATAATGTTGTAACATACAAGAGGGTGGTGAAGAATGTGGGGAGTTCAGCTGATGCAGTTTATGAGGTTAAAGTGAATGCTCCTGTGAATGTTGAAATTGATGTGAAGCCGACTAAGCTTGTGTTCAGTACTGAGAAACAAAGTTTGTCATATGAGATTACGTTCAAGAGTATTCTGTTGGATGGTAGCTCAGACAATTCTTTTGGGTCGATCGAGTGGAGCGATGGGGTTAATTTAGTAAAGAGCCCCATTGCCATTAGATGGCATCAGGGTTCCAGGGATTCCATTTAGAATTGCGATAGAGATTTTCTGGGACACTCAAATCAAAATCAGTGGAAGATGGATAGACATTTAGTTGGACATGGCTGTGTGCAGATCAAGAAGAAAGGTTGGTGGGTTTTCATTCTACCAAATTATTGAATCAGGAAATGATTGTAGGTAAGCTGTCTTAGGATAATAAAGAAACCAATGGGTTTAATGTAAACTTATTTGATCAAATTTATCATAAATATAAAAGTTGTGGAATGGAAGGGTGAAGATAAGAAGCAAAGAAATTGCCATTTCGTATGGGTATGCTGCAAATTCAACTTGTGGGAATGGAACTATCTGAATACAAATACCGGCTTTGCTAGGCACTTTTAATTTTATTTTATTTTGCTTTTACAAAATCATTGTTGTATTTTACTCTAACAATTTAATATAAACTGTGTTTCTATATTATCAGGTGTTCGGTATGCAGAATAACATATATTTTATTATAAGTTTATCGTTACAATAAAATAAATTAATAAACATTATATGGAGTAATGAACAGATTATACATCTTAAATAATTAGCTTCATAATTTCATCTAGTTAGAATTTTACATTTCACTATTGGAATCTTATAGTTTCATTTGATTCAGCGATACTCATATTTTATATAAGTAAATTACATATATTATGAGTCATGACTAAATCTTAAAACCTGTTAATAAATTGTAATTCACTTGGATATAATTAAAATAAATCTAGTCAAATACTCAAGCAACTTATTTTTATTTAATTACAAAATACATTTAATTTTTGTAGTTATATTAGTGATTATAAACTATCTCATGATATGTATTAAGTAGGTTATATTAGGGTTAGTGAAGATGAGATATAGAAGACTATATAATCAGTAACAATGTATGGTTTGATTCTTGATTAATTTAAGGCTAAGACAAATGCTCGTAAGCATAAAATATATTATGACGAAAACTGTATAGAAAAAATTGTGATTTGAAATTCTGTATATCTCTATAAATATGATATATTTTATACCTACAGATTGACATAAATACAAAACAAAAAAAATTGGAACACTTTTTAGAAAAATATTTTTGTTTATTATCACAAAACTGAGTAGCAGGTTGAACCGCAACCTGAGAAGTCGACTACTCAGGCGTTTAGATTTCATCAGTCTCTTGAGTTTTTTTATGGTTGAAAAATTATTTCAAAATTTCAACACTAAAAAAATCTAAAAGTGAGATTAAAAATATAATTTTACACAATAACTTATATTTTAACTAATATAAGTAAATAAGGAATAAACAAAAATCAGGGCAATATTGAGCAATTTTTAATTATATAATATATAATTATATGTTTAACTGTAACTTATATGTCTATTACATCACTAAAATAATCTTACTAATTTTATAATCCATGCATTTTTATTTTTATTCGTTACATGATGAATTAGAAAAACTCTTATTTCAAATCAAACATGGAATTAACTATTTTTACTTACATTTCTATCCTATTAAATTAAATGAAACTAAATTAAAAGCAAAGTTAATTATCTGTCATAATAAAGTTTCGATTATTTGAAAAAAAAAAAAAAAAAAGGAATCTAAATTAAGCAAATAGTACTATTTTATTTGACTGAAGACCAATGCATTAAACAATTAAACGAAAAACAATAACGATGATATACTAAAAACCTAAATTTGTGTGATTGTGTTGTCCTCCATCGACCATAAGACATGAGAAAATGTGTTTCTCTTATTAAGTAGAAAGACAAACACACCCACAATAAGACCCACAACAACAACAAGGACAAGAACCAAGCCAAGTCTTTTCGGTTCCACGGAAGAGGGTGCTGGAACCAGGAGCAGGGGCAGAGGCAGGGGCTATAGCAGAGACAGAGGCAGGGGCAACAAGGACAGCGTCAAGGATACGAGCAGGGGCAGAGACAGGGGTGGAGGAGGTTGCTGCAGCAGACGCAGGGGCAGCAGCAGCAGCAGCAGAGACAGGTACAGAGGAAGTTCCGGCAGCAGAGGCAGGAGCAGCAACAGCAGAGACAGGCACGGAGGAGGTTGCGGCAGCAGGGGCAGGGGCAGCAGCAGCAGAAACAGGCACGGAGGAAGTTGTGGCAGCATCAGGGGCAGCAAAGGCAATGTGAGATTCGTGTTCTGTAGGTTGAGTGGGTTGTGGGATGTAATAATAGTGCATGGGAATTGTAGGGGTGTCGTACGCAAACAACATGTAGGGTAATTGCTCAAGTTGATCAAAGAAACTCCCTTCACCTCCTCTCTCCCAATCGTACTCCATTGATTGATACAACAAAATTTGCACACTCAAAAAAACAAATTTGGTTTGGCCCTCGGAAGCTTGTCAACAACCACACCAATATATTCAAGTATACTATTCGGGTTCTTTTTCTAAATAAAATCCCATTCCTTTTTTACTAGCCAAAGAGACTTGATTCACTATAATTTTCTCCATGATCAGTTTCCCAAGTAGTGACATTTCTTAAATATTTTCCTATAAAATCTCACTGATTTACCTTCTTCCTAAATAGACATAAGTCTTTTTGTTTTTTTTTTACTTCATTTATTTAAAAAAGTAAATAACCTACAAATAGAAAATAAAGTACTTACGAAATGTTAACTCTCAAAAGAGAAAACTGTAACAGAGAAACAGCTCCAAACAAAACATAAATCGGGTTCTTGTCCTTTATTCCCAACTTCTTGATCTTAACATTGCATCTTCTTAATTTTCAAAATAAGATATTAAAGATAATTATAGTTTAAAAGTGAAAAATAGCTGTTCATCAATCAGTAAAATCAGTTACTAATCGATATTAACAATAGCATTTGACCGGAGATAGAATAGAATAGCAAAAGATAACTATAGTTTGAGTCCGCAGTTTTTACTTTTGTTTTGTTTTTTTTTTTTGGGTGGATAGTACAGTGCCCTGTTCTATAAGATCTAAAAATCAGAATACTAGCATAATTGCATATTTACCATTGCATGCAAACTCAATATTTTCCATTTAATAGATCAACCAATAAGAAAGAGAAATTTTTATTTATCGAAATGAACAAATCCAGTGAGATTTTCTATTAAAGATACCAAATTCCAATCCACTACTAGAAACCTTATTTATCCCGTTAAAATTCCATAATTATAAATCTTAAAACCACACTTCCAACTACAAGCTTTCGTCCAAGACCTTTAACCTTTAACCTTCAACCTCAGGCATCCTCACCAACTTGTTGTAAAGAATGCGATCATCCCTTCCAGTATTGCTCTCTAACAGCGCACTTTGCACAAGTTCCTGGTGCAACAAAAATATAAGTAACCACAGCTGGAGTTCTAATAGAAGGGCGGAGGTTACAAAAAGAAAATATTAATGAGAAATGGTTTTACTAAAAGTCTCACCTTGACTTCCCGGTGAGAGAGAAACTTCCCCAAGTTGTGGATAATTAATCTCATATCTTCAACCTAAAAACCCAGTACACTTGTAGTTACTCAATACAAGATAAAATTAAGCAAACTGAGGATATTCATCTTACCCTAATGTAACCAACATGGTTCCGGTCGAAAAATCTAAAAGCCTGTATAGTAAAGAAACGTTTGCATCAGTAAGCAAGGGAAATAATGCCGTATTGAGGAGAGAATGCATGAAGTTTCTGGAAACATACTTGTAATAGTTCCTTATCTACAGAAGCCTCTTTTTTCTCTATGTCAGAACTTCCTTTCATTTTCTCACTGGTGCTTACATCAGGTGTGAGGTTTTCTTTCGCAACTTCAGTGTTAGTTGTCTCCTTGACAGATTCCCCTGCTTCATCCTTTTCTTCCACGGCCTTTGCAGGCTCAACACTGACATCCATCTTTTCCCCTTCATTGCTCTACAATAAGAGATTAGCAATATGCATAAATTGTCATACCATAGAACTGCAATGAATAAATAAACTTAATCATAAACAACCAAATTAAGGTGCAAATAAGTAAAGAAAATTATGTGTTGATATGGCTGGCAAATGCCCATGAAAAATAACATACATTTGACAAGTACATACTGAACCAGTACATCCTACCTCCTTAGAAGAGTCATGCCGCATACTGGCATCCTCCATTTCTTCATATTCTTCAGGATCTTCCTCTGGATCTTCTTCATCCTCTGTATCATTTTTTGACTTCACCTCATCAACATGATCAACAGGAGCATTATCTTCTGGCATGTTTTCTTCATCAGCCGGTTGAGCTGCAGCCGGAGTTTCAGATTTTACAGCATTATCCTTGGAAGGAAGTTCATCAGTCTTTAGACGCTTTGGTGTTGATTTCTCGGTATTGTCCTTATGAATTTCTTCATGATGCCTCTTATTTTTGTTTCTTTTTCTCCTGAATCTTATTCGCAGTTTCTACATCCCCCGGATAAAAAAGAAGTATCAACAAAATTCCTCAGAAAATTTATACATATAGTTTCTACATCACCCGGATCAAAAATTGCAAACTAACCTGGAGCAAATCCAAAAGGCGACAACCCATTTGATATTGAAGCATCTCATATAGTGTCTCTGCAAACAACGAAAGCTGCAAAGTAGTAGGTTTATAGTCACTAAAAGAGTCAAAGCTAATTTGCTTCAAAATGTGATGAGGAATTTGAGAATGTATTTATAAAAGAGAATCAGTTTATAAAAAAAAAGGATTTTAGATAATCAAAAAGATATCTTTTACAAGCCATGGCATTAAACCATTTGAGATGGTATTTCAAAGGAGGGAGAAGAATTAAATTCTAGGGTTTTGAACATACTGATCAGAAGGATATAAACCAGTTTAGGTTTAATGC